>NC_056446.1:35888779-35933779 GCF_018296145.1 Oncorhynchus tshawytscha
AGACACATTCTAAACTAGACACATTCTAAACTAGACACATTCTAAACTAGACACATTCTAAACTAGACACATTCTAAACTAGACACATTCTAAACTAGACACATTCTAAACTAGACACATTCTAAACTAGACACATTCTAAACTAGACACATTCTAAACCAAAAACATTCTACACCAGACACATTCTAAACCAGACACATTCTAAACTAGACACATTCTACACCTGACACATTCTAAACTAGACACATTCTAAACTAGACACATTCTACACCAGACACATTCTAAACTAGACACATTCTACACCAGACACATTCTAAACTAGACACATTCTAAACTAGACACATTCTAAACTAGACACATTCTACACCTGACAGCTTCTAAACTAGACACATTCTACACCTGACACATTCTACACCTGACACATTCTAAACTAGACACATTCTAAACTAGACACATTCTAAACTAGACACATTCTACACCTGACAGCTTCTAAACTAGACACATTCTACACCTGCCACATTCTACACCTGCCACATTCTACACCTGCCACATTCTACACCTGACACATTCTACACCTGCCACATTCTACACCTGCCACATTCTAAACCTGCCACATTCTAAACCTGCCACATTCTAAACCTGCCACATTCTACACCTGACATTCTAAACCTGACACATTCTAAACCTGACACATTCTAAACCTGACACATTCTAAACCAGACACATTCTACACCTGACACATTCTACACCTGACATTCTAAACCTGACACATTCTAAACCTGACACATTCTAAACCTGCCACATTCTAAACCTGCCACATTCTGAATCTGCCACATTCTAAACCTGCCACAGACACATTCTAAACCAGACATTCTGAACCAGACACATCCTAAACCCGACACATTCTAAACCTGACACACTCTAAACCAGACACACTCTAAACCAGACACACTCTAAACCAGACACACCCTAAACCAGACACATTCTAAACCCGAGACATTCTAATGCCGACACATTCTAAACCCAAAACGTTCTAGGCTTTTTGTTTTCAGCTTCAGGCGATACATTCATAGGCCTTTACCCATCTACTTTTATGTAGAGCAGGGTTTCACAACACTCTCCTCAGGGACCACCAGACGTTTCACATATTTGTTATAGTCCTTTGTTACAGGCACAACTGAATCCATTAGTCTACTAATCATCAACCCCTTGACTAATTGAATCAGGTGCCAGTTGGGGCTAAAACAAAAAGGTGGAATGTCTGATGTTCCCTGATTAGAGTGGATTGGGAAGTACTGATGTAGAGCCCATGTCTGGCCCACTGTGCACAGGGAACATGTTCGAAGCCTCTGTGCCTGAGGGGGTACCTGCAGCTCTCACCCGTTCTCCAAGAAGTCTCAAAGTATAGAACGCATGTCTCTGTGGCTGGGAGAGAACCCTGCTACATTCTCTTTACAGAAGGAAGGCATGTCTGTCTCAGAGACTATCCCACCATGATAGAAGGGACATGTCTGTCTCAGAGACTATCCCACCATGATAGAAGGAACATGTCTGTCTCAGAGACTATCCCACCATGATAGAAGGGACATGTCTGTCTCAGAGACTATCCCACCATGATAGAAGGGACATGTCTGTCTCAGAGACTATCCCACCATGATAGAAGGAACATGTCTGTCTCAGAGACTATCCCACCATTATAGAAGGGACATGTCTGTCTCAGAGACTATCCCACCATGATAGAAGGAACATGTGTCTCAGAGACTATCCCACCATGATAGAAGGGACATGTCTGTCTCAGAGACTATCCCACCATGATAGAAGGAACATGTGTCTCAGAGACTATCCCACCATGATAGAAGGGACATGTCTGTCTCAGAGACTATCCCACCATGATAGAAGGGACATGTCTGTCTCAGAGACTATCCCACCATGATAGAAGGGACATGTCTGTCTCAGAGACTATCCCACCATGATAGAAGGGACATGTCTGTCTCAGAGACTATCCCACCATGATAGAAGGAACATGTCTGTCTCAGAGACTATCCCACCATGATAGAAGGAACATGTCTGTCTCAGAGACTATCCCACCATGATAGAAGGGACATGTCTGTCTCAGAGACTATCCCACCATGATAGAAGGAACATGTCTGTCTCAGAGACTATCCCACCATGATAGAAGGAACATGTCTGTCTCAGAGACTATCCCACCATGATAGAAGAAACATGTCTGTCTCAGTGACTATCCCACCATTATAGAAGGGACATGTCTGTCTCAGAGACTATCCCACCATGATAGAAGGAACATGTGTCTCAGAGACTATCCCACCATGATAGAAGGGACATGTCTGTCTCAGAGACTATCCCACCATGATAGAAGGAACATGTCTGTCTCAGAGACTATCCCACCATGATAGAAGGAACATGTCTGTCTCAGAGACTATCCCACCATGATAGAAGGGACATGTCTGTCTCAGAGACTATCCCACCATGATAGAAGGAACATGTCTGTCTCAGAGACTATCCCACCATGATAGAAGGAACATGTCTGTCTCAGAGACTATCCCACCATGATAGAAGGGACATGTCTGTCTCAGAGACTATCCCACCATGATAGAAGGAACATGTCTGTCTCAGAGACTATCCCACTATGTCAGAGGGAACACATGTTTCAGAGACTAAACCAGCATGTCAGAGAGAACACATGTCTCAGAGACTAAACCACCATGTCAGAGGGAACACATGTCTCAAAGACTATCCCACCATGTCAGAGGGAACACATGTTTGAGAGATTAACCCACTATAGGACACTGGGAGATGATGGGAGAGATGGGCCACTATAGGACGGTCGGCAGGGTGTGTTGTAATTTCTTTGTCATGTCGGACTCCAGGACATATGTTTCATAGTCTCACAGCAGAGTTAGAGAACAAACCCACAACAGAACCAGAGGAGATTGGCCGCCATGTAGCGGGCAGTGGGGTGGTCTGTCAGCAAGTAGAGGGAAGGAGAGACAGACGGTAGGTTTATGCTTTCTGTCTGAGCCTAGGAGGAATAAACCAACAGCAGGACCAGAGGAGGTAGGATGTGAGGCAGCAGGGTGTTGTGTCAGACAACAACAAAGCTATCAAATTTCTCAGCCTGAAACATCTGTCTCTCACTGGGCTTTGTAATCTCTCCTCTCTCTATGACCCGACTTCACATATAGGTCAGAATTCTAGAACAGTAACAGAACACTAGAACACTAGCATAAATCTAGAACCCTAGCAGAACACTAGCAGAACACTAGAACACTAGCAGAACTCTAGAACCCTAGTAGAATACTATCAGAACACTAGAACACTAGCAGAACACTAGAACACTAGCAGAACACTAGAACACCAGCAGAACCCTAGAACACTAGCAGAACTCTAGACCACTAGCAGAACACTAGAACACTAGCAGAATACTAGCAGAACACTAGAACACTAGCAGAACTCTAGAACACTAGCAGAACACTAGAACACTTGCAGAACACTAGAACACTAGCAGAACACTAAAACACTAGCAGAGCTATAGAACACTAGCAGAACACTAGAACACTAGCAGAACACTAGCAGAACACTAGCAGAACTCTAGAACACTAGCAGAGCTCTAGAACACTAGCAGAACACTAGAACACTAGCAGAACACTAGCAGAACACTAGCAGAACTCTAGAACACTAGCAGATCTCGAGACCACTAGAATAACACTAGAACACTAGCAGAACACTAGCAGAACACTAGCAGAACACTAAAACACTAGCAGAACACTAGAACACTAGCAGAACAGTAGAACACTAGCAGATCTCCAGACCACTAGAATAACACTAGAACACTAGCAGAACACTAGCAGAACACTAGCAGAACACTAAAACACTAGCAGAACACTAAAACACTAGCAGAACAGTAGAACACTAGCAGAACTCTAGAACACTAGCAGAACACTAGAACACTAGCAGAACACTAGCACACTAGCAGAACACTAGAACACTAGCAGAACACTAGAACACCAGCAGAACCCTAGAACACTAGCAGAACTCTAGACCACTATCAGAACACTAGAACACTAGCAGAACACTAGAGCACTAGCAGAACTCTAGAAAACTAGCAGAACACTAGAACACTAGCAGAATATTAGCAGAACACTAGAACACTAGCAGAACTCTAGAACACTAGCAGAACACTAGAACACTAGCAGAACACTAGAACACTAGCAGAACACTAAAACACTAGCAGAGCTATAGAACACTAGCAGAACACTAGAACACTAGCAGAACACTAGAACACTAGCAGAACACTAGCAGAACTCTAGAACACTAGCAGAACTCTAGAACACTAGCAGAACTCTAGACCACTAGCAGAACACTAGAACACTAGCAGAACACTAGAAAACTAGCAGAACTCTAGACCACTTGCAGAAGACTAGAACACTAGCAGAACACTAGAACACTAGCAGATCTCCAGACCACTAGAATAACACTAGAACACTAGCAGAACACTAGCAGAACACTAGCAGAACACTAAAACACTAGCAGAACACTAGAACACTAGCAGAACAGTAGAACACTAGCAGATCTCCAGACCACTAGAATAACACTAGAACACTAGCAGAACACTAGCAGAACACTAGCAGAACACTAAAACACTAGCAGAACACTAAAACACTAGCAGAACAGTAGAACACTAGCAGAACTCTAGAACACTAGCAGAACACTAGAACACTAGCAGAATACTAGCAGAACACTAGAACACTAGCAGAACTCTAGAACACTAGCAGAACACTAGAACACTAGCAGAACACTAGAACACTAGCAGAACACTAAAACACTAGCAGAACACTAGAGCACTAGCAGAACTCTAGAACACTAGCAGAACACTAGAACACTAGCAGAATACTAGCAGAACACTAGAACACTAGCAGAACTCTAGAACACTAGCAGAACACTAGAACACTAGCAGAACACTAGAACACTAGCAGAACACTAAAACACTAGCAGAGCTATAGAACACTAGCAGAACACTAGAACACTAGAACACTAGCAGAACACTAGCAGAACTCTAGAACACTAGCAGAACTCTAGAACACTAGCAGAACTCTAGACCACTAGCAGAACACTAGAACACTAGCAGAACACTAGAACACTAGCAGATCTCCAGACCACTAGAATAACACTAGAACACTAGCAGAACACTAGCAGAACACTAGCAGAACACTAAAACACTAGCAGAACACTAAAACACTAGCAGAACAGTAGAACACTAGCAGAACTCTAGAACACTAGCAGAACACTAGAACACTAGCAGAACACTAGCACACTAGCAGAACACTAGAACACTAGAACAACACTAGAACACTAGCAGAACACTAGAACACTAGAACACTAGCAGAACACTAGTATTGAACTGAAACAGAAAATATTTGAGGGGTTTCGAGGAAAGAAGGGAGCTTGGGGTTAGTTCCACCTTACACAGGCTTGGTAAGTCCAATATAAGTGGACAGGCATCGCTGAGTTGTGGATTGGCAAAAGGAGGGAGTCTAGCCTGGTTCCTTCAGTTTATACAGGTTTGAGAAAAATAATCTAAGTGAACACTTTCTGAACCACTCATGTCCTCTATTTCTTTGAATATAATGCAGATCCGAGTGCATTTCATGACATGAATTATATTCAAAGTCAAACCCACCATGATTTTATCTGCGATAGTCAAGGTTTGGAGCTTTATTCACCATCTTGATGCTGATGCAAAACCAAGGAGCCGACGCATGAATCACACTCCTCTCTGTGAGATGGTCAGAAACATCAATAAACACACGCTAGGCAGGTGAAGTAAATGACTGCAATGGAACGCAACATTTTCAAAAGCAAAATTGCCGGTGCATTGAAGAGAGAAATAGTGTTGCCTGGCTCTGTAGTATTCTGTAGTGTAGAATAATGATGTGTATGGCCGGCAAGAATACAGAAAGGGATTTCACAGCTGGAGGAATCCAATTCTCTGGCTAAATCTCCATAACATGCAGTGGGAGATATTTTGGCAGCAAAGTGATTTATTTTTTCTGCAATTGCTCTCAACAAACTGTCTTTCATCTTCCTTCCTGCAAGCGGGAGTGTGTGACCGTGTGTGTGTGTGTGTGTGTGAGGCAGAGGGTATTACAGGGTGGCGGTGCAGTGTGTGTGTGTGTGCGTCCATGTGTTTTTGCGCGATGTGAATAATGCAAGGCTAAGGATGCATAAAGCTTGAGATATGAGGACTATCTGACATTCACCATATAACACTGTTATATCATCTTCAGCCCCTAAAACAACAAAGGAATGACACAATCAGTACTGAGACTACGGATGTCATTATAACAGCCTAGCATGCTAAAATAATCTCATTGAGATCAATACAGATCGACTTACGATACACATGCACACAGCCTTGCCATTCTCCTTGTGGGAGAAGTAAGGCTACAAAATGGTGAAGACAGAGCATTCTCTTTACGGAACTAATCAGTGCTTCTAGAACTCTGAGAATCATCAGAGCAGTCTCGTGCTGCAGCCACCGTTATCAGAACAAGCCTATAATTACCACGCCAATCGCAACGGAACAAATCACCAGCTAGACCCGCAATCAGGCTTGACCCTCTTAAAAGGTGCAGAATGAATCACATTCAGACCAAAACATTGAGCTAAAAACGCCAGCCCTCTAATTCCAACTACTTTGTGGTGATTAACAACTTTTCCAAAGTCCTTGTAGATACTTCTCTGATTCACTCTGTGCGTGATGAATATTCACTGATGTTTCACACAGTTTTCAGTAGAAGAGCTACAGGATGTATAACAACTGAGTTACATTGTTGGACCCCTTTCACCTGTCTGTCTCACCTGAGGTTAGTAGTGCATGTTGTAGAACTGTCTCACCTGAGGTTAGTAGTGCATGTTGTAGAACTGTCTCATACCTGAGGTTAGTAGTGCACGTTGTAGAACTGTCTCATACCTGAGGTTAGTAGTGCACGTTGTAGAACTGTCTCATACCTGAGGTTAGTAGTGCACATTGTAGAACTGTCTCACCTGAGGTTAGTAGTGCACGTTGTAGAACTGTCTCACCTGAGGTTAGTAGTGCACGTTGTAGAACTGTCTCTCACCTGAGGTTAGTAGTGCACGTTGTAGAACTGTCTCACCTGAGGTTAGTAGTGCACGTTGTAGAACTGTCGCTCACCTGAGGTTAGTAGTGTACGTTATAGAACTGTCTCATACCAGAGGTTATTAGTGCACGTTGTAGAACTGTCTCATACCTGAGGTTAGTAGTGCACGTTGTAGAACTGTCTCATACCTGAGGTTAGTAGTGCACATTGTAGAACTGTCTCATACCTGAGGTTAGTAGTGCACATTGTAGAACTGTCTCTCACCTGAGGTTATCAAATCATCAAATCAAATGTATTAATAAAGCCCTTCGTACATCAGCTGATATCTCAAAGTGCTGTACAGAAACCCAGCCTAAAACCCCAAACAGCAAGCAATGCAGGTGTAGAAGCACGGTGGCTAGGAAAAACTCCCTAGAAAGGCCAAAACCTAGGAAGAAACATACCAGAGAGGAACCAGGCTATGAGGGGGTGGCCAGTCCTCTTCTGGCTGTGAGGGGTGGAGATTATAACAGAACATGGCTAAGATGTTCAAATGTTAGTAGTGCATGTTGTAGAACTGTCTCATACCTGAGGTTAGTAGTGCATGTTGTAGAACTGTCTCATACCTGAGGTTAGTACTGCACATTGTAGAACTGTCTCATACCTGAGGTTAGTAGTGCATGTTGTAGAACTGTCTCACCTGAGGTTAGTAGTGCATGTTGTAGAACTGTCTCATACCTGAGGTTAGTAGTGCACGTTGTAGAACTGTCTCATACCTGAGGTTAGTAGTGCACGTTGTAGAACTGTCTCATACCTGAGGTTAGTAGTGCACATTGTAGAACTGTCTCATACCTGAGGTTAGTAGTGCACGTTGTAGAACTGTCTCCTACCTGAGGTTAGTAGTGCACGTTGTAGAACTGTCTCATACCTGAGGTTAGTAGTGCACGTTGTAGAACTGTCTCATACCTGAGGTTAGTAGTGCACGTTGTAGAACTGTCTCATACCAGAGGTTAGTAGTGCACGTTGTAGAACTGTCTCATACCTGAGGTTAGTAGTGCACGTTGTAGAACTATCTCACCTGAGGTTAGTAGTGCACGTTGTAGAACTGTCTCCTACCTGAGGTTAGTGGTGTATTTCTTCATTTACATTTGGATGTTTACAGCTCTGGGCCATCCTATATGCCTGTGATCTGATTAGCCAGATAAACCCTCCAGCCCTACAGACTCTGATGAGATATAGCGGAGCAGACATGTAATAGGTCCCGACTGGCACCCTATTCCCTATATAGTGCACTACTTTTGACTAGAACTATATGGGCCCTGGTTTAAAGTAGTGCACTATATAGGGATTAGGGTTGCATTTGAGTCCTAACACTTTATTTTCCCTTTGGCTTAGAACAACACAGGCAAAAATGTACACCTATAACCGGATCTGCTGAAACCCCAGATTGGCTTCTACATCAATTATGAGATGGTACAGGCTTGTGTCAGAGCCTAGTGGAAGGGATGGTTAACTCTGTCCATATATTCACATATATGGGGGACATCACAGAGCAAGGGTAGTTTATATTACATTTTAGACTTTATCTTAACATATACCCTGCTGTTTTCTGCCCAGACGGCAAGGAGGGACATGGGAGGGACAACAGCATCCAACAAGGCCAGATATCATCTCAACCATCAAAACCCAATTTGCCTTATTTACAATGCGACAACAGAGCACAACCCCCCGTGGCGTAGAGATTGTTTTTGGGGGTGAGAACAAAGGAAGCATGAATCAATTCCAACTCAAGGTCTGCCTTTTATACTCTCTGACCGTTTCCATGGCTATCCTCTAGCGGTGTGAGTTGTCGTCGTGGAGATCAGAGTGGCCGGCCACACAGTAGAAGAAGGGCAAATGTAAGACACGGGATAAGAAGCATGTTCCTGTTGTTGTCGCGGTAACCTTGAGCTCCTCTGTGGTTTGAGAGATATGGAGGAGGGATATGTTTCCACATACAGTATTCCATGGGTTATAAATACATACGTACAGCCTCACCTTTCGTCCTCTCCTCTCCTCTCCTCTCCTCTCCTCTCCTCTCCTCTCCTCTCCTCTCCCTCCTCCTCTCCTCTCCTCTCCTCTCCTCTCCTCTCCTCTCCTCTCCTCTCCTCTCCTCTCCTCTCCTCTCCTCTCCTCTCCTCTCCTCTCCTCTCCTCTTCTGTCCTCTCCCCTCCCCTCCCCCTCCTCTCCTCCCCTCCTCTCCTCTAATGTCTCCTCTCCTCTCCTCTCCTCTCCTCTCCTCTCCTCTCCTCTCCTCTCCTCTCCTCTCCTCTCCTCTCCTCTCCTCTCCTCTCCTCTCCTCTCCTCTCCCCTCCCCTCCTCTCCTCTCCTCTCCTCTCCTGTCCTCTCCCATCCCCTCCCCTCTCCTCTCCTCCCCTCCTCTCCTCTAATGTCCCCTCTCCTCTCCTCTCCTCTCCTCTAATGTCCTCTCCCCTCCTCTCCTCTCCTCTCCTCTCCTCTCCTCTCCTCTCCCTCCTCTCCTCTCCTCTAATGTCCTCTCCTCTAATGTCCTCTCCTCTCCTCTCCTCTCCTCTCCTCTCCTCTCCTCTCCTCTCCTCTCCTCTCCTCTCCTCTCCTCTCCTCTCCTCTCCTCTCCTCTCCTCTCCTCTCCTCTCCTCTCCTCTAATGTCCTCTCCTCTCCTCTAATGTCCTCTCCCCTCCCCCCCTCCTCTCCTCTAATGTCCCCTCTCCTCTCCTCTCCTCTCCTCTCCTCTCCTCTCCTCTCCTCTCCTCTCCTCTCCTCTCTCCTCTCTCTCTCCTCTCCTCTCCATTCCTCTCCTCCCCTCCCCTCCTCTCCTATAATGTCCTCTCCAGCCAGCAGCATACTACCTTGAAACTGCTGGCTTGCCTCTGAAGCTAAGCATGTTTGGTCCTGGTCAGTCCCTGGATGGGGGACCTGATGCTGCTGGAAGTGGAATTCGAGGGCCAGTAGGAGGCCTCCGGTAAAAAAAAAAAGAAGACCCAGGGCAGTGATTAAAATAAATAAAATCCACTCCCTCAGAAAGTAATCTCCTTGAAGGAAGCTTTCATTTCGATTGTGTCTGATCTGTGTAATCATGTCTGATCTGGGCTTTGACAGAACGATAAGAGGAGAGGTTTGTATTACAAGGGGAATCGATGGCATTCAGCCTTATAACTATCAATAGGCTGCCACAACTCTTTTCACTCACTCCCTCACAGATAGATGAGAGGGGATAGAGAGGAGGAGGCAGAGAGGAGGGTGGGGTGGAGGGGGAACTATATGGTGGCACATATACTATTAACAGCTGGACGAAAAGTCCTATTCTTAGATGTGGACGTTGCTGTATGTCTCAGTGGAGTGGTAACGTATGATGCTGCTGGATGAGGTCTACAATTACATGATTGCTTTTCGTTAAAACCAAACACATTAGAGATAATAGATAATATAGAGCTGCAATAGAACACCAGCACCCCATTAAACACAACGATAATACCATTACAGACCCGCAGAGGTTAGTTTTCAGATGTTTACTGTGCTCCTTAATGTGGAAGCTGTATTACAGCTAAATGGGTTCTATAACCAACTATAAATCCAAAACCATGACCTAAGTGATTTCCAAGATCAAATATTGATATTTCCAAAGAGCCACCCTTAGTGGGCCCTCTCCTCTCCTCTCCTCTCCTCTCCTCTCCTCCTCCTCTCCTCTCCTCTCCTCTCCTCTCCTCTCCTCTCCTCTCCTCTCCTCCTCTCCTCCTCTCCTCTCCTCTCCCTCCTCTCCTCTCCTCTCCTCTCCTCTTGTCTCATTTTCTCCTCTCCTCTCCTCTCCTCTCCTCCTCCTCTCCCTCCTCTCCTCTCCTCTCCTCCTCCTCTCCTCTCCTCGCCTCTCCTCTCCTCTCCTCTCCTCTCCTCTCCTCTCCTCTCCTCTCCTCTCCTCCTCTCTCGCCCTCCTCTCCTCTCCTCTCCTCTCCTCTTGTCTCATTTTTCTCCTCTCCTCTCCTCTCTTTTCCTGGACTTCCTCCGTTCAGCATTATTGTTTCCTCTCAGGTCATAGATACCGCAGAGGATAAAAGAAAAATACAGAAAAAAGAAGTAGAAAATACATATCATTGTTCACACTGCCGTCTCACATTGTAGTTTCAGTGCAATAGGTTGTGCGGGGTATTTAATAATCTGGCCTGGCTTCTGTACACAGAGAGCACTAACAAAGCACTGGGAGAAGGGTAGCAGGCTGGCAGTCACAGACTGCGTCACAAAAGGCACCCTATTCCCTACATAGTGCACTACTTTTGACCAGGGCCCCTAGTGCAGTATATATCAAATAGGGTTCTGTTTGGGATGCAGTGCCACAGTACAGTCTAATTGCCCGGTGGGCCTGTATCAAACAGCAGTCACTTATCTTCCTGTGGAATTGGTAAAAAGGAAATGGTATTTGGCCCTGATCCTTAATCATTGCTGCTGCTGCTGCTGCTGAGGACAAGGTCATCGGGGAGGGGCTAACTAACACTCAGAGAGGAGGGAGAGAGGGTGAGGTAGGGAGGGAGAGAGAGGTAGCGAGAGAGGGAGAGAGGTAGGGAGAGGTAGAGAGAGGGGTAGGGAGAGCGGTAGGGAGTGGTAGGGAGAGGTACAGAGAGGTAGAGAGAGAGGGAGAGCGAGAGAGAGAGAGAGAGAGAGAGAGAGAGAGAGGGACGTCAGTAGGGAGAGGTAGGGAGAGGTAGGGAGAGAGAGAGGGGTAGGGAGAGGTAGGGAGAGAGAGAGGAGTTGGAAGAGGTAGGGAGAGAGAAAGAGAGAGGGAGAGAGGTAGGGAGAGGTAGGGAGAGGTAGGCAGAGAGAGAGGGGTAGGGAGAAGTAGGGAGAGAGAAAGAGAGAGGGAGAGAGTTAGGGAGAGAGAAAGAGAGGGCGAGCGGTAGGGAGAGGTAGGGAGAGAGAATGAGAGAGGGAGAGAGGTAGGGAGAGAGAAAGAGAGAGGTAGGGAGAGTTAGGGAGAGAGAAAGAGAGAGGGAGAGAGGTAGGGAGAGGTAGGGAGAGAGAAAGACAGAGGGAGAGAGGTAGGGAGAGAAGTAGGGAGAGAAAGCGAGAAAAATAGGGAGAGTGAGAGATGAGATTCTTCCCATGCTGTGCAGTGTGATATGAGCTATGCTGGAGCCACAGCTAAAATGTGCTCGACACACATGCTGTTCTGTATGCTTGCAAGGTTGTACTGTACATGGATGTTTAAATGACAGGTCCCTGTTCAAAGAGGGAAGTGTGAAGAGGGGAAGGGGAGGCACCTTATTCCCTAGCGCACCACAATCACCAGTGCCCTGGGAATAGGATGCCGTGGTCAGGGCTAATGACTCTTGAACAGTCTCCCTCAGAAATCCTGTAAACACAGCAAGAATATAGTTCTTTGATTGAATTGAATGGAAGGTTGTTTGAGTTCAAGAAGAAACAGTTGGACATTTACCTATGGTCTGGTCTTGCATCGTCATGCTCCTCTCTCACAGAAGGTATTATTATTTCAAGGTTGTGATACAGAATCAATGTGTTTTGCTTTGCCACGTTCATTACCCGAGCCGCTAAGCTGAAATCTTTACTTTTCACAAATTAAACAACGAGGTCCCTTCTGAGTTCAGCTCCTAATGAGCACAAACCCAAATTAAGCATATTCAATTAAGTCTCTATTTACAAAATATGAAAGTTGAAAACGCTGTAACTAACTGATGAAGAAATTGCATAAAATATACTCCAGAGCCCCTGTTGTACATGATTCCTGGTATTGACTGTTTACCAAATGGCCTGCTAGTGCACTACTTTTGACCAGAGCTATATGAGCCCTGTTTAAAAGTAGTGCACTGCATAGGGAATAGGGTGCAATTTGGGACACAAATATTAGCTTGCAACAGGCTTTTGTGTGCTGTAGTAGCGTAATGTATTATAACAATTCTCTATGGGCAACAATGTGAATTATTATCCTCGTCTTCCCCATTAGAAATGAACCAGAAAGCAGCTGGGCTTAGCCAATAAAGCACTTATAATATATTTCATTATGACATCACAGACAACGCCACAGTATTTACATAATGTGTATTTATTCTGTGGCCCCAGGGTTGGCATGGTTACTTTCTAAATGTAAATCTGTTACAGTTACTAGTTACCTGTCCAAAATTGTAATCAGTAACGTAACTTTTGGATTACCCAAACTCAGTAATGTAATCTGATTACATTTAGTTACTTTTAGATTACTTTCCCCTTAAGAGGCATTAGAAGAAGACCAAAATGTAAGTTACCAATTGAACGACATCTATTGCAGGATAAATCAATGTTCAAGTTTACATAGCTGGCCATATATGGATGTTAATGTTACTTTATGGGTTGGTTATGTAGGCTTCTTCTAACCCATCGCTTTCTACTACATATAATAATACATTCAATTATATATTTACATTAAAAACCAAAGTCTATCAGAATTCTAGTCATTCCAATAAATGTTATACCCCTTGATCTTCAACAATAGGACTTTGAAATATGGAAGTATAGATTAGCCAAACAGTTTTACCTGAGCATGACCCCAAGACTAAGGATTTATTACCCAGCCCTACTCTGTTGGGCTCATTGATTTGAGTTGGAAAATAAATGCTGCCCTCATGGAACGGCATGCTTTGAGCACTACTGAAAAGGGCTATTTACAGATTTTTTTCCCTTGTCGGCTCGGGGATTCGAACCAGTGGAATGGCATGCTTTGAGCACTACTGTAAAGTGCTATTTACATGTGAAAAATGAATGTCGTATGCTGCATTTGCTATCGGCTTGTTGTTGACCTTTTTGTTGGTGACACTTTGATATCTTGATAATATGCAGCTGTTTAAAGGGCAACTCCACAGATGAAACGATAACTAAATGGGTGCCCCGCCTCTGTTTTGGTAAAAAGCTGAGGGATGGGCCTGGAGAAATGGAACCACTCTCAGATTAATACACAGAGCTATGATTGCAAGGACTGACCCTGCATTATGTAAAACATATTGTTTTAACCATGTTATGAGGCTTTAGTGTTTGTTTACATTTATAATGTTTACAAACATTGTAATAAAAAAACATATATTTTGGGTTCTCATGCAGCTGATCGTCTTCGCAGTGGCAGACCACGTGTAACATCACCTGCACAGGATCGGTACATCTGAACATCACACCTGCAGGACAGGTACAGCATGCCAACAACAACTGCCCGAGTTACACCAGGAACGTACAATCGCTCCATCAGTGCTCAGACTGTCTGCAATAGGCTGAGAGAGGCTGGACTGAGGGCTTGTAGGCCTGTTGTAAGGCAGGTCCTCACCAGACATCACCGGCAACAATGTCACCTATGGGCACAAAACCACCGTCGCTGGACCAGACAGGACTGGCAAAAAGTGCTCTTCACTAACGAGTCACGGTTTACTCTTAACAGGGTTGATGGTCAGATTCGCGTTTATCATCGAAGGAACGAGCATTACACCGAGGTCTGTACTCTGGAGCGGGAACGATTTGGAGGTGGAGAGTCCATCATGGTTTGAGGCGGTGTGTCACAGCATCATCGGACTGAGCTTGTTGTCATTGCAGGCAATCTCAACGCTGTGTGTTACAGGGAAGACATCCTCGTCCACATGTGGTACACTTCCTGTAGGCTCATCCTGACATGACCCTCCTGCATGACAATGCCACCAGCCATACTGCTCATTCTGTGCATGATTTCCTGCAAGACAGGAATGTCAGTGTTCTGCCATGGCCAGCGAAGAGCCCAGATTTCAATCTCAATGAGCACATCTGGGACCTGTTGGATCGGAGGGCTCGGGCTCGGGCCATTACCCCCAGAAATGTACGGAATCTTGCAGGTGCCTTGGTGGAAGAGTGGGGTGACATCTCACAGCAAGAACTGGCAAATCTGGTGCAATCCATGAGGAGGACATGTACTGCAGTACTTAATGCAGCTGGTGGCCACACCAGATACTGACTGTTACTTTGATTTTTATCCACCCCCCTCTGTTCAGGGACACATTATTCAATTTCTGTTAGTCACATGTCTGTGGATATAGTGGTCTCTGACATCATAGTGGTCTCTGACATAACACACACACACACACACACACACACACACACACACACACACACACACACACACACACACACACACACACACACACACACACACACACACACTACCTCCTTTTAGCTCCACTACTATTCTATGACCGTCTACGTATAAATGTGTAATAAATTGTATTCATGTGTTATTCATTACTATATATTAATAAACATGAACATTTGAAGTAATTAAAGACTCAATCATATTGAAATGACACTCTCTAGATTAAACTATGTACTTCATTTCAGCAGGTAGCTCACATAATTATTCTCCATTAGTTTCCCTCTCACCAACAATGCTAACCTACCAAGTAGAAGACGACGGACGAAAGCAAGTTCACACCAATGACAACAATGCTAATAACTTTAAACCCGCCTCCTCCATGGTCCGGGATTACAGCCGACTATCCTAATTACCCCCACGTGTGTGTGTGTGTGGGTGTGTGTGTGTGTGTGTGTGTGTGTGTGTGTGTGTGTGTTCGTGTGACATGGAGTTCATTGAGAAAGAGATGCTGATCTCCCTCGATAGGGTAGATTGTTTAAAGGATTCCATTGCCAGCTCCCATTCCCAACCAGAGGCAATATTGTTTGATTACACATCTTCCTCACACTACGTGCACATATCATACCTCACATACTTTTAATAAGACTGTCCGGTACTCATTCATGAGGTATATTGATATATCTCTCTGTCTCCATATGATTAACACTGGGTTGTGATTATATGACAGCACGATGACTCACGTTACTCTCCTCTCCCCCTTTCCTCTCCTCCCATAAGAAAAGGGGGATAAGGAATAAGAGCTAAAATCATTAGGATTAGTCGTCTTGCTTTGAGGCGTAGCATCAAAGAAAGTGTAAACTGCTAAACGGAGGAGAACGTGGAAGTACAATCGCTCCGAATATATCTTCTCTTGGCTGTCTCTCCATATATATTCTCTAGGCAGAGTGAGAGAGATTCCCCCCTGCTTTCAGAAATGCTGGAGGCAACTCTCTGTATATGTGAACTCCTTGAATTACAACCGTACGGTCGGGCCTCAGCATGATATGCACTATACCTTTGACTACAGTTGAAGCTATTGCTTTAATCTGGGACTTAGCTGCTTTGAAGAATTCACACTGCAAATTTGAAGGGGAAAGATTGGCAGGCACCATTTTATGTCATCATTTTAGATTGCACTTCTCTTCATTTGGGAACTCTCTCTAGTGGTAGCCCCTCTGTATATGTCTATGGGACCACAGCTGGAGCTCAATCAGCTCAGTATTGCTGGTCCCTGTGGAGCGTCAGTGTTATCCTCTTTCTCAACCAGACATACTCCCTCTGGGACAGACTATTCACACATCACTGGATATTTTCATCACCCCCATCCCTCCTCTCTACCTGGCCACCCTGTCCCAACCTGGGCCTCCAGGCCTCGCTCAGCTCCAGTCCTGAGTAGAAAGTCTACCTCCCACAGAGACTATCATTAATTAAGCGTGTGATTGGCTCTCTATCTGCTACCCCGCACCTCTAACGCTCTCTCTCTCTCTCGCTCCCTCTCTCACTCCCTCTCTCGCTCCCTCTCTCGCTCGGTCTCTCGCTCCCTCTCTCGCTCCCTCTCTCGCTCCCTCTGTTGATGTTTCTCTTTCTCTTTCTCTGTCCCTCTCTATCTTTTTCTTTGTCTCTCTGTCTCTTTCTGCAGTTGTGTTGATCCACAGATGAAATGCAATCCAACACCTCGTGGGACCAAGATGGCATGTCATCCCAGAGAGTGTCAGAAAGACTGACCAAAATAGCCCCAATTCAGTCTCTCCCTTTTAATTTATCTTCTCTTTCTGTCTTTCTCTCTCTCTGTCTTTCTCGATCTCACACACACTCCCAGCCAGGGGCCTTGCAAGTCTCTGCACTACCACAACATCACAATATGCCAACTGCCAACCTCTAGAGGTTCTCTCCTCATCTCATGTCTCTTACAGTAGCTCTCACACCACATAGTTTATAGTCATCCAGGGATCTGTAAACCACAGCCCCAGAAAATGAATTCACAACACTGTGACACAACAGTGTGAATCAAAATGGCTACAGCCCTTGGACTTGAAGAGTTACTTGAAATAGTCAAGAGAAAAGCAAGAAAACAACTTATTGGGAGCTCCTCCAGACGTTAGAGATAGTTAGAGAGAGACTACTGTAAGATACCCCATGCCTATGGAGATCAGTCTGGCCAATAAGCATTCAAATCAACCTGGTATGCTAGGCACACTTGTTCATTTGTATGCTTGGTATCAGAGTCACCAAAATATACCAGTATTCGACTTTGAGAAGATATGGTCTCATAAAGACGCCGTTTATGACCTGTTTTTGTGATACGGACAGCCTTGTGATAGTCTGTGATATAAAAAACACTATATTTCTCCATAATAATACTGGGTATCCTATCTTCCACGGTGACCTTGTTGATGCAGCAGGCAGGCAGGGGAGACAGGCAGCAGAGACAGGCAGACGAGACAGGCAGACGAGACAGGCAGCAGAGACAGGCAGGTGAGACAGGCAGACGAGACAGGCAGACGAGACAGGCAGGTGAGATAGGCAGGTGAGACAGGCAGGTGAGACAGGCAGGTGAGACAGGCAGGAGAGACAGGCAGGGTAGACAGGCAGGAGAGACAGGCAGGGGTGATAGGCAGACGAGACAGGCAGACGAGACAGGCAGACGAGACAGGCAGGTGAGACAGGCAGACGAGACAGGCAGACGAGACAGGCAGGTGAGATAGGCAGGTGAGACAGGCAGGTGAGACAGGCAGGAGAGACAGGCAGGGTAGACCGGCAGGAGAGACAGGCAGGGGTGATAGGCAGGGGATACAGGCAGACGAGACAGGCAGACGAGACAGGAAGGGGATACAGGCAGGAGAGACTTGCAGGGGAGACAGGCAGGTGAGACAGGCAGGGGATACAGGCAGGAAAGACAGGCAGGGGAGACAAATGGATCCGAATCAGCAGGATCGCACCAGCATAATGCTCTATTGATGCCCATAAAGTGTGTGTGTGTGTGTGTGTGTGTTCCCTACAGCCAGACCATTCTATTCCCTACATCCAGACCACCCTATTCCCTACATCCAGACCACCCTATTCCCTACATCCAGACCACCCTATTCCCTACATCCAGACCATCCTATTCCCTACATCCAGACCATCCTATTCCCTACATCCAGACCATCCTATTCCCTACATCCAGACCATCCTATTCCCTACATCCAGACCAATCCTATTCCCTACATCCAGACCATCCTATTCCCTACATCCAGACCATCCTATTCCCTACATCCAGACCATCCTATTCCCTACACCCAGACCACCCTATTCCCTACATCCAGACCATCATATTCCCTACATCCAGACCATCATATTCCCTACATCCAGACCATCCTATTCCCTACATCCAGACCATCCTATTCCCTACATCCAGACCACCCTATTCCCTACATCCAGACTACCCTATTCCCTACATCCAGACTACCCTATTCCCTATACCCAGATCTTTTCTCCTCTCTTTACCTCTAATGTAGGCGCTCGCTGCAACAGGCAGTGATGACACGAGAGGTCATCATTATCTAGGCACTGGATAATTTGTTTAACAGTGCTGGTGTCTGTTATATCAGGTGTAAATCTTCTGTCTTATCTGCTGTCTTGTGTGAATTTAAGTATGCTCCCTCTAATTCTCCTTCCCGTTTTAGAGGACCTGAGCCCTAGGATCATGCCTCAGGATTACCTGGCCTGATGACTCCTGGCTGTCCCAAGTCCAACTGGTCGTGCTGCGGCTCCAGGTTCAACTGTTCTGCCCGCTGCTAGGGAACCCTGACCTGTTCACCCTACGTTCTACCTTGTCCCGGACCTGCTGTTTTCGTCTCTCTCTCTATACCGCACCTGCTGTCTCGAACACTGAAAGATCGGCTATGAAAAGTCAACTGACTTTTACTCCTGAGGTACTGACCTGTTGCACCCTCTACAACCACTGTGATTATTATTTGACCCTGCTGGTCATCTGTGAACGTTTGAACATCTTGAAGAACAGTCTGGCCTTAAATGGCCATGTAATCTTATAATCTCCACCCGGCACAGCCAGAAGAGGACTGGCCACCCCTCAGAGCCTGGTTCCTCTCTACGTTTCTTCCTAGGTTCTGGCCTTTCTAGGGAGTTTTTCCTAGCCACCGGTGCTTCTACACCTGCATTGCTTGCTGTTTGGGGTTTAAGGCTGGGTTTCTGTACAGCACTTTGAGACATCTGCTGATGTAACAAGGGCTTTATTAATACATTTGATTGATTGATTGTCTGTTGGTTGGCCCTGTTGCTCCGGGGCTGTTGGGAGAGTTATGGTTAGTATGAACACTGCCAATTCAATCTGTCCTCCAAGCATCAAAACAACGCTCGGCGTGATTACTTTCTTGGCAAGCCGGAGACATTCATTAGCTTACATTCACGATGCATTTTCACAAAACCCTTTGTTATACAGGGTTGCATGGCATGGCAGGGCCGAGAGAAGGCAGCGAGTCAGTAAAAGACAGGAAGAGACACCCAGGTTGTTTCCCGATTGGCACCCTATTCCCTACATACTACTTTTGAGTCCAGAGCCCTGGTCAAAAGTAGTGCTCTTCAAAGGGAATAGTGTGCAATTTGGGGGACTGGTGCCCCATCCCCAGATCTGACAGGACAGACTAGACATATATATTGAATCCCTAGAACGCCACTCCGAACATTACATTGAAGGGAAAGTCCAGTCTATGGGTTAAATGTTTATGAGGCTAAGAGGAAGTGAAACCCCGTCTGTATAGGACTGACTCGGGAGAAGCGTTTCAACCCTCTGCCACTATGAAACATGTATCCAATCCTCTGCCACTATGAAACATGTATCCAATCCTCTGCCACAGTGATACATGTATCCAATCCTCTACCACGGTGATACATGTATCCAATCCTCTGCCACTATGAAACATGTATCCAATCCTCTGCCACAGTGATACATGTATCCAATCCTCTACCACGGTGATACATGTATCCAATCCTCTGCCACGGTGATACATGTATCCAATCCTCTGCCACGGTGATACATGTATCCAATCCTCTGCCACGGTGATACATGTATCCAATCCTCTGCCACGGTGATACATGTATCCAATCCTCTGCCACGGTGATACATATAACCGATCCTCTGCCACGGTGATACATGTATCCAATCCTCTGCCACGGTGATACATATAACCGATCCTCTGCCACGGTGATACATGTATCCAATCCTCTGCCACGGTGATACATGTATCCAATCCTCTACCACGGTGATACATGTATCCAATCCTCTGCCACGGTGATACATGTATCCAATCCTCTGCCACGGTGAAACATATAACCGATCCTCTGCCACGGTGATACATGTATCCAATCCTCTGCCACGGTGAAACATATAACCGATCCTCTACCACTGTGAAACATATAACCGATCCTCTACCACTGTGAAACATATAACCGATCCTCTACCACTGTGAAACATATAACCGATCCTCTACCACTGTGAAACATATAACCGATCCTCTACCACTGTGAAACATATAACCGATCCTCTACCACTGTGAAACATATAACCGATCCTCTACCACTGTGAAACATATAACCGATCCTCTACCACTGTGAAACATATAACCGATCCTCTACCACTGTGAAACATATAACCGATCCTCTACCACTGTGAAACAGATACCCAATCCTCTGCCACGGTGATACATATATCCAATCCATGATGAACCAAGCAAGGAGAAGAGCTCGAATCCCCAAACCTGGCAAGTAAAGGAATCGCTTAAACCAGGAGCCGCATGGTTGGCAGCAGTAGTAGTCATGTGGACAATGGTAATTGAAACAGAACTAAAACCCTTATTGAAGAGGCCAATACTTACTTGACTGTCTACTTGTTATAATTATACTAATAATCTTAGAACATTACATTCAGAAAGTATTCAGACCCCTTGACGTTTTCCACATTTTGTTACGTTACAGCCTTATTCTAAAGTCCTCATCAATCTACACACAATCCTCCATAATGACAAAGCAAAAACTGTTTTTTGTGTGCACGTTTATTAAAATATGAAACTGAAATATGACATTTAAATAATTTTTCAGAGCCTTTACTCAGTACTTTGTTGAAGCACCTTTAGCAGTGATTACAGCCTTCCTTGCGTCTTTTGGGGTATGATGCTACAAGCTTGGCACACCTGTATTTGGGGAGTTTCTCCCATTTTTCTCTGAAGCGTTGCTGCTCAGCTATTTTCAGGTCTCTCCAGAGATGTTCGATTAGGTTCAAGTCTGTGATCTGGCTGGGCCACTCAAGGACATTCAGAGACTTGCCCTGAAGCAACTCCTGCATTTTCCTGGCTGTGTGTTTATGGCCGTTGTCCTGTTAGAAAGCGAACCATCGCCCCATTCTGAGGTCCTGGGCACTCTGGAGCAGGTTTTCATCAAGGATCTCTCTGTACTTTTCTCTGTTCATCTTTCCCTCGATCCTGACTATTCTTCCAGTCCCGACACTGAAAAACATCCCCACAGCATGATTCTGCCACCACCACTCTTCACCGTAGGGATGGTGCCAGGTTTCCTCCAGGCGTGTCGCTTGGAATTTTGGCCAAATAATTCAATCTTGGTTTCATCAGACCAGAGAATCTTGTTTCTCATGGTCTGAGAGTCCTTTAGGTGCCTTTTGGGAAACTCTAAGAGGGCTGTCACGTGCCTTTTACTGAGGAGTGTCTTCCGCCTGGCCACTCCACCATAAAGGCCTGATTAGTGGAGTGCTGCAGAGATGTTTGTCCTTCTGGAAGGTTCTCCCATCTACACAGAGGAACTGTAGAGCTCTGTCAGAGTGACCATCGGGCTCTTGGTCACCTCCCTGACCCCCCTTCTCATCCGATTGCTCAGTTTGGCCGGGTGGCCAGCTCTAGGAAGAGTCTTAGTGGTTAAAAATTCTTCCACTTAAGAATAATGGAGGCCACTGTGTTCTTGGGGACCTTCAATGCAGACATTTTTTTTGTACCCTTTCCCAGATATACATGCCTCAACACAATGCTATCTCCGAGCTCCTAAGACAATTCCTTGGCTTGGCTTGGTTTTTGCTCTGACATGCACTGTCAACTGTGGGACCCTATATAGACATGTGTGTCTTTCCAAATCATGTCCAATCAATTGCATTTACCACAGGTGGACTCCAATCAAGTTCTAGAAACATCTCAAGGATGATCAATGGAAACAGGATACACTTCTCAGATAAGTCTCTTAAAAAAAGGGTCTGAATACTTATATAAATAAGTAAGTATTGGCATTTTTCTACAGCTGGCCTTGCTTTTCACCTGGCTACCCCTACCCCAGTCAACAGCTCTGCACCCCCCACAGCAACTTGCCCAAGCCTCCCCCATTTCTCCTTCACCCAAATCCAGACAGCTGATGTTCTGAAAGAGCTGCAAAATCTGGACCCCTACCAATCAGCTAGGCTTGACAATAGGGACCCTCTCTTTCTAAAATTATCCTCCGCAATTTTTGCAACCCCTATTACTAGCCTGTTCAACCTCTCTTTCGTATCATCTGAGATCCCCAAAGATTGGAAAGCTGTCTCGGTCATCCCCCTCTTAAAAGGGTGAGACACTCTAGACCCAAACCGTTACAGACCTATATCTATCCTACCCTGCCTTTCTAAGGTCTTCGAAAGCCAAGTTAACAAACAGATGACCAAACATTTTGAATCTCACTGTACCTTCTCCTCTATGCAGTCTGGTTTCCGAGCTGGTCGTGGGTGCACCTCAGCCACACTCAAGGTCCTAAACGATATCATAATCACCATCTACAAAAGACAATACTGTGGAACCGTATACATCGACCTGGCCAACGCTTTCGACTCTGTCAATCCCCGCATTCTTATCGGCAGACTCAACAGCCTTGGCTTCTCAAATGACTGAGAAACCAAGAGTTCAGTGTGTCAAATCGGGGGGCCTGTTGTCCGGACCTCTGCCAGTCTCTATGGGGATGCCACAGGGTTATATTCTCAGGCCGATTCTTTTCTCTGTATACATCAATAATGTTGCTCTTGCTGCTGGTGATTCTCTGATCCACCTCTACACAGACGACACCATTCTGTATACCTCTGGCCCTTCTTTGGACACTGTGTTAACTAACCTCCAGATGAGCTTCAACGCCATACAACTCTCCTTCCGTGGCCTCCAACTGCTCTTAAATGCAAGTAAACCCAAATGCACGCTCATCAACCGATCGCTGCCCTCACCTGCCCGCCCGTCCAGCATCACAACTCTGAACGGATCTGACTTAGAATATGTGGACAACTACAAATACCTAGGTGTCTGGTTAGACTGTAAACTCTCCTTCCAGACTCATATTAAGCATCTCCAATCCAAAATGAAATCTAGAATTGGCGCTTCCTATTTTGCAACAAAGCATCCTTCACTCATGCTGCCAAACATACCCTCGTAAAACGGACTATCCTACCGATCCTTGATTTCGGCGATGTCATTTACAAAATAGCCTCCAACACTCTACTCAGCAAATTGGATGCAGTCTATCACAGTGCAATCTGTTTCGTCACCAAAGCCCCATATACTACCCACCACTGCGACCTGTATGCTCTCATTGGCTCACCCTCGCTTCATATTCATCGCCAAACCCACTGGCTCCAGGTCATCAATAAGTCCTTACTAGGTAAAGCCCTGCCTTATCTCAGCTCACTGGTCACCATGGCAGCACCCACCCGTAGCATGCGCCCCAGTAGGTATATTTCACTGGTCATCCCCAAAAGCGCCTTTCCTTCCAGTTCTCTGCTGCCAATGACTGGAATGAATTGCAAAAATCACTGAAGCTAGACACTCGTATCTCCCTCACTAACTTTAAGCATCAGCTATCAGAGCAGCATACAGACCATTGCACCTGTACATAGCCCATATGTAAATAACCCATCCAACTACCTCATCCACATTTATTGTTATTTATTATATATATATATATATATATATATATATATATATATATATATATATATTATTTCTCCTTTGCACCCCAGTATCTCTACTTGCACATTCATCTTCTGCACATCTATCACTCCAGTGTTTATTTGCGAAATTGTAATTTTACTTCATTTGCACACACTGAATATAGACTTTTCTATTGTGTTATTGACTGTATTGTTGTTTCCGTGTGCAACTCTGTTGTTTGTGTCACACTGCTTTTCTTTATCTTGGCCAGGTTGCAGTTGTAAATGAGAACTTGTTCTCAACTGGCCTACCTGGTTAAATAAAAAGTTAAATAAAGGTGATCTGGCCTACCTGGTTAAATAAAGGTGATCTGGCCTACCTGGTTAAATAAAGGTGATCTGGCCTACCTGGTTGTGATCTGGCCAACCTGGTTAAATAAAGGTGAAACCTGGTTAAATAAAGGTGATCTGGCCTACCTGGTTAAATAAAGGTGATCTGGCCAACCTGGTTAAATAAAGGTGATCTGGCCTACCTGGTTAAATAAAGGTGATCTGGCCTACCTGGTTAAATAAAGGTGAACCTGGTTAAATAAAGGTGATCTGGCCAACCTGGTTAAATAAAGGTGATCTGGCCTACCTGGTTAAATAAAGATGATCTGGCCTACCTGGTTAAATAAAGGTGATCTGGCCTACCTGGTTAAATAAAGGTGATCTGGCCTACCTGGTTACCTGGTTAAATAAAGGTGATCTGGCCTACCTGGTTAAATAAAGGTGATCTGGCCTACCTGGTTAAATAAAGGTGATCTGGCCTACCTGGTTAAATAAAGGTGATCTGGCCTACCTGGTTAAATAAAGGTGATCTGGCCTACCTGGTTAAATAAAGGTGATCTGGCCTGGTTAAATAAAGGTGATCTAAATAAAGGTGATCTGGCCCAACCTGGTTAAATAAAGGTGATCTGGTCTACCTGGTTAAATAAAGGTGATCTGGCCAACCTGGTTAAATAAAGGTGATCTGGCCTACCTGGTTAAATAAAGGTGATCTGGCCTACCTGGTTAAATAAAGGTGATCTGGCCTACCTGGTTAAATAAAGGTGATCTGGCCTACCTGGTTAAATAAAGGTGATCTGGCCAACCTGGTTAAATAAAGGTGATCTGGCCTACCTGGTTAAATAAAGGTGAAATAAAAAAATAATACAATTAAAATAAGGTTTTTCTGTTTTTTATTTTTAATAAATTTGCAAACATTTCTAAAAAACTGTTTTCACTTTGTCATTATGTGGTATTGTGTGTAGATTGAGGGAAAAAAATCTATATGTTTTAGAATAAGGTTGTGTAAATGTAACAAAATGTGATAAAGGCAAGGGTCCGGAATACTTTCCGAATGCACTGTGTGCCCAGCAGGTAACATGATGTAACATCACACATTTCCCTCCACTAATCTTTCATACACACGTCCATTTCATCCCTCCCTGATCAATGACCCCCCATCTTCCCCTACCCATACCTGAATGGTGGGTGGGGAGCGCTGTTTCCTCGTGGTGGTCGTTGACAGAGTCGTAGTGGTCTCTATGAAGGTGGTGGACATCTCAGGTGGCACAGAGGTGGTGGTGCGGGCAGCGCCCCTACTGGTGGGCATGTCACCCACCAATCGGACGCTCCCGTTCACCTTGATGTTGGCGTGACCTTCGGCGGCCATGTTGAGGACCTTAGAATAGTATATACTATAGAATTAGATTTGACTTCCTGCTTTAATTATATGTGTACACTCAAAATGGCTGCCAGTCCACCCATTACGGCTTTTTCAGCTGGAGTGGATTTCTTTCAACTTTTATTTATCAAATCAGTCAATGAATCGTACCTTTAGTCCGTTGTAGTAGAGGCCAGACAGCTGGCCCTGGTAGGGACGTTTACGGTCATTACCACCTATAGAGATGGCCGCCTGGGTGTTGAAGATGGTGAGCTGCCGGCCTGAGAGGAGATGAGAGGGGGACAGCAGGGAGAACACCATTACAATGCACTTAAATTGGTTGTACTTGATTTGTTTAACTAGTCTACACTCATATTGTCCACACGTTGGTTTTACTGCATTTATAAATCTTTACCTCTAATGCTCCTCTGGGGACAAGCGCTGGGAGTTAGTGTGCGTTAAGGTGTGTGTCAATGCATCTCGACTGATGCATATTTAACATGTCGATGTTTTAATTGTGTCTGTATCAGACCTGGGTTCAAATACTATTTAAAATATATCACTTGAATATTTGAAGGTATTTGGAAAAAGTATTGGAAAATACTCTAATAAACTCCCATGCGCTTAACCCATGTATTTGAAAACAGTATTTGAAATAGGTTTTTGAAAATACTCTCAAATACAATTTGGTATACTTTATTTTATTTTTTATTTTTATTTTTTTTACAAATAACCATTAAAATACTCAAATACAGCTACTTGTTTTGGACGGTGTATTTGAAAATACACAAATAAAAAGTATATTAAATACCAGATACTCAAATACACATGTATTTGAACCCAGATCTGTAAGGTCAGTTAAGTGTGTTTGGAAAAGATCTTTGACACATGAAAACAGAAACATTGACTGCATTCCCCTGAACAACGCAGTATAATCACGCAGTTAGTGAGACCTTTGCATTGCAACATAATGTGATAAAATGCAACTAAGAGACTGTCGTACATGTCATGTATTGCAACATAATGTGATAAAATGCAACTAAGAGACTGTCGTACATGTCATGAAATCCACAGTAAACTTCATTAAACGGGAGTTAAACCATCGCAGTCAAAACACACTGCTCATGCATTAGTTCTGAAATGAAATATACAAATAACACTCGGAATACAGGAGAATCCTAATTGGAAATCAAATTTCCATAACACACACACACACACACAGCACTGCAGGCTCATTGCATTTGTCACATTCACAATTACAATACATTGGGCATGAAATGAAAAGGGAAATAAATCTCATATCATTGTAACATAAAAATAAATATTATGTTGATCCATGCATGTAGTACATGCTAATAGGATCATAAACTGCTTTGTGTTTTTAGACGTTGTTAAAGGGACTTTATAATCATCTTAGCAAGTTTAGGCAATCCACTTTAAATGTAGTTTATAATGATATTATGTCAACCACGAAAATGAGTAAGAAGCAGAATATATCGGGAGCACAATTCTCCATTACACCTCTCCATTGTAATAAACAGCAGTGAGGTAGAGACTAGACAATGCATAGTAAAAGACTGTGTGGAATGGAAGTAGACCATTTCATTCCAAAGGTTCTATTCTATTTCAGGGCTACACGGTGATGGGCTTATGTTAGTGCTGAGTAGAGTTCGAACAATTAGGTCCCAATTACTGTTACTATTGCTGTCGCCAAAACAAGAGGAATGCTTCGGTTGGATGTGTCAAACCACTGTCGTGGGAGTAACATCACAAAATAGAGCCTGGAAGTTAGTTTAGGGCTCCAACTCAAACAAATATAGACTCTCTGTTAAGTTTGTCCACAAATATTACTGGAGCTTTCAGCAGGGAGATTTGTGTTTCTTTTTTTAGCAAAGTTCAACTATTGGTTGTGAGACATCAGATTTGATCATGAACTGTTTGTGGATTACACCAGTCCCTTTAATAACTGGTCAGCTTCAATGACTCAAAACTCTAACTGAGTTTAAACATGATGACAAGAAGGGAATGGCAACAACAAGAGGAAAAACAAACAAAATACAATTGACAGTAAGTTTAGTTTAATTATGGTTTAATGGGTTTAAAAAGGAATTGTTGTGGATCCATTCTAGAAGGATTGAGGGGTAAACAAGCCAATGACATGACAAGAAAACAAAAAACATTCCAGAATATTCTAGAAGATCTGGTAAAAGGTTTACCTTTCTCCTGCAGCCAATCTTCTACCGGCCTCTTATAATTGAATGGGATTTTCTTATTACCCATTTGATAGCGCTCAACGTCGCTTGGTCCTTTAAAGTTTGAAAGTTTAGAGAAAAACTTAAAACAGTCGGCAAAAGCAACTGTCAAACAATCATCATTCACATTTAGACACCGATTTAGAAAAAATGGTTTAGCCTTGTTTATAATGAAAAGTAAAAAAAAATGTTATGCGGAATTTCTACATAAATATTTAGTTGTTTCATTTAGAAAACTTGGTAAAATAGGATTTTTGAGAATATTGGACAGTCAATGGCCTACTTGAGCAACGCTTGGTTTCAAATAAATAAACAAACAAATAAACATAGACAACAATCCTGTAAACCCACGTCCTTGAGAACAGAACACACAAAGAACCTGGAAAAGTCAGTCAATCGTCTGTGCATTCATTTGTGTTGAACAATACATTCCACATTTCAATCTACATAAAAACCTCATTAAACCTCAACAGCTGTGAAGGGAAAAAGATCCGTATGTTAAATAGGTTTGCATGTCTGAACAGCCCTACTCAGGAACATATATTTTGAACCACTTTTCCCACTGGACAACACCTGAACACTTGATCTGTGTCCCCAATGGCACCCTAATTCCCTATATATCGCACTACTTTTTACACAAAAGTGCAAAAGTAGTGCACTATGTAGAGAATAGTGTTCCATTTGATACATAACCCTGCTCTTACATTTCATGCGGCCAAGGAACAAGTCAGTTTAACAACTATTTTGGAGAGAAGGAGGGGAAATAGGGAGCAAAGGAGTGAAATAAAACAGGTAATTTGCAGAGCTGCAAACCTGTTGGGAGAAAAGTCCCCTGATGACAGGGATTTGAGGAGGACACAGGATACAGATGACATTATTACCAGGTGGAGTAGGAGTGTGTCTGTGCGTGTGTGTGTGTCTGTCTGTAAGTGTGTCTGTCTGTATGTGCATGGTGCGCATGGGTGTGTGTGATTATGAGTGCAGTGTGTATGTGTGTGTGTGATTATGGGGGTAGTGTGTGTGTGTGATTATGAGTGCAGTGTGTGTGTGATACCCTGGTTGCTGCTCTGAGACTGAAGAGAACATGTTCTGTCAGGAGGAATAACTATAAGACTGAAGAGGACATGTTCTGGCAGGAGGAATAACTATAAGACTGAAGAGGACATGTTCTGGCAGGAGGAATAACTATAAGACTGAAGAGGACATGTTCTGGCAGGAGGAATAACTATAAGACTGAAGAGGACATGTTCTGTCAGGAGGAGTAACTATGAGACTGAAGAGGACATGTTCTGGCAGGAGGAATAACCATAAGACTGAAGAGAACATGTTCTGTCAGGAGGAATAACTATAAGACTGAAGAGGACATGTTCTGTCAGGAGGAGTAACTATAAGACTGAAGAGGACATGTTCTGGCAGGAGGAATAACTATAAGACTGAAGAGGACATGTTCTGTCAGGAGGAGTAACTCTTATCTGATGCATATATCCAGCAGGGCTTTGTATTTTACACAGTAACTCATCTGATGCATATATCCAGCCTTTGTATTTTCCCTCCCTCCCTCCCTCCCTCCCTCCCTCCCTCCCTCCCTCCCTCCCTCCCTCCCTCCCTCCCTCCCTCCCTCCCTCCCTCCCTCCCTCCCTCTCTCCCTGTCTCTCTCTCTCCCCCTCCGTCTCCCCCCCCCTCTCTCTCTCTCTCTCTCTCTCCCTCCGTCTCCCTCTCTCTCCCTCCGGCTCCCTCTCTCTCCCTCTCTCTCCGTCTCCCTCCGTCTCCCTCTCTCTCTCTCTCTCTCTCTCTCTCCGTCTCCGTCTCCCTCTGTGTCTCTCTCTCTCTCTCTCTCTCTCTCTCCCTCCGTCTCCCTCTCCATCTCCCTCCCTCCCTCCCTCCCTCCCTCCCTCCCTCCCTCCCTCCCTCCCTCCGTCCCCCCTCTCTCTCTCTCTCTCTCTCCCTCCGTCTCCCTCTCTCTCCCTCCGGCTCCCTCTCTCTCCCTCCGGCTCCCTCTCTCTCCGTCTCCCTCCGTCTCCCTCCGTCTCCCTCCCTCTCCCTCTCTCTCCGTCTCCCTCCGTCTCCCTCCGTCTCTCTCTCTCTCCGTCTCCGTCTCCCTCCGTGTCTCTCTCTCTCTCTCTCTCTCTCTCTCCCTCCCTCTCTCTCTCCCTCTCTCTCTCCCCCTCCGTCTCCCTCTCTCTCCCTCTCTCTCCCTCCATCTCCCTCCCTCTCCCTCCGGCTCCCTCTCTCTCTGTCTCCCTCCGTCTCCCTCCGTCTCCCTCCCTCTCCCTCTCTCTCCGTCTCCCTCCGTCTCCCTCCGTCTCTCTCTCTCTCCGTCTCCGTCTGCCTCCGTGTCTCTCTCTCTCTCTTTCTCTCCCTCCCTCTCTCTCTCCCTCTCTCTCTCCCCCTCCGTCTCCCTCTCTCTCCCTCTCTCTCCCTCCATCTCCCTCCCTCTCCCTTTCTCTCTCTCCCCCCCCCCTCTCTCTCTCTCTCCCTCTCTCTCTCCCCCTCCGTCTCCCTCTCTCTCCCTCTGTCTCCCTCCCTCTCCCTTTCTATCTCTCCCTCCCCCCCCCCCCCCTCTCTCTCTCTCTCTCTCTCCCTCCCTCCCTCTCCTTCTTCTCTCTCTCTCCCCCTCCATCTCCCTCTCCCTCTGTCTCTGTCTCTCTTCGCTCTCTCTCTCTCTCTCTCTCTCTCTCTCTCTCCCTCTCTCTCTCTCTCCCTCCGTCTCTCTCCCTCCGTCTCTCTCCCTCCGTCTCTCTCCCTCCATCTCCCTCTCTCTCCCGCCCTCTCCCTTTCTCTCTCTCCCTCACTCTCCCCCCGTCTCCCTCTTTCTCTCTCAATGCAATTCAAGGGCTTTATTGGCATGGGAAACATTATGTTAACATTGCCAAAGCAAGTGAAGTAGATAATTTAAGGAAAGTGAAATAAACAATACAGAAGTTCCATGTTGTGTCTATATACAGTGTTGTAACGATGTGCAAATGGTGAATGTACAAAAGGGAAAATAAATAAGCATAAATATGGGTTGTATTTAGAATGGTGTTTGTTCTTCACTGGTTGCCCTTTTCTTGTGGCAACAGATCACAAATCTTGCTGCTTACTCATCGCTCTCTCTGTACTATTTTCAAGAGAAATATCTATAGGCTAAGCTATAGCTCTAATGTATGAGCATGTGATTGTATAATATGCTAAACATGTAGAATATATGCAATGGCCAATTCCCATCCTACTTGTGCATGTGGATGACATGCTGAGGCTTTATCCATGCATTCAGTGATACACTTCAACTATCAATTTCGGGAGATCAAATATGGCTTTGTGTTTTCAAACAGACAGAGATACTACCGTCTGTGAAGTTTGTACTGAATAATGTAGGAAGTGAAATGATGTCACTACTTCTCTCGATGAGGATGTTTTGGAGAAACAAAGACACTTTGACACTGTTTCAAGGTACGGAAGGAATACATAATACATTGACTGCAGCTTTTTGGAGTTGATAATAGGAAGTGCGAGACTTCAAAAGCGTGAATATAGTGAATATACTTAAAGGCCCAATGCAGCCATTTTTATCTCAACATTAAATCATTTCTGGGTAACAATTAAGTACCTTACTGTGATTGTTATCAATTAAAATGGTTAAAAAAAAGAAACCAAAATAGCTTCTTAGCAAAGAGACATTTCTCAAGCAAGAATTTTGCTAGGCCTGAGTGGGGAGGGGAAAACTGAAAACTATTACTATGTTATTGGCAGAGAGGTTTTGAACTGTCTTCTTATCAACTAATTTACCGCCTGGTGATGTCACCAGGCAGGCCAAAACGCCATCCCTCCAAAACAGGCTGAAATTTCAGGCAGTCTTTTCAAACAGCTCTTATACTTAAAGGACATTAACATTATTTTTTAAATTTCACAATATTATTCCAACCTCATAGCGTGGAAATATATATGAAATACATGAAAATCACATCACTGGGCCTTTAACACACTCTTTTTATAATACATCGCAGCACACTCGCTGAGTCAAATGTTCTCACGTCACAACATGTTTCAGTTACGCGGGGAGACCCCCTATCAACTCAGCTCAATCATATACCCCCCCCCAAACTATGGATAGAGGAGAACACACATTAACTAATGGCTGTTGGGGAGTCTCTCTCAGCCTCTCCTTCTCTCCTCCTCTCCTCCTCTCTTTCTGTCTTTCTGTCTTTCTGTCTTTTTTCTGCTTTTCTTTTTTCTTTTCTCATTTCTTAAGAGAGAAAAAACAGTGTGGCTTCAAAGATTCAATCAATCCCTATCCCAGTCTGCTGTTCCCACATGCTTCAAGAGGGCCACCATTGTTCCCAAGAAAGCTAAGGTAACTGAGCTAAACGACTACCGCCCGTAGCACTCACTTCCGTCATCATAAAGTGCTTTGAGAGACTAGTCAAGGACCATATCAACTCCACCCTACCTGACACCCTAGACCCACTCCAATTTGCTTACCGCCCCAATAGGTCCACAGACGAAGCAATCACAACCACACTGCACACTGCCCTAACCCATCTGGACAAGAGGAATACCTATGTGAGAATGCTGTTCATCGACTACAGCTCAGAATTTAACACCATAGTACCCTCCAAACTCGTCATCAAGCTCGAGTCCCTGGGTCTCGACCCCGCCCTGTGCAACTGGGTATTGGACTTCCTGACGGGCCGCCCCCAGATGGTGAGGGTAGGTAACAACATCTCCACCCCGCTGATCCTCAACACTGGGGCCCCACAAGGGTGTGTTCTGAGCCCTCTCCTGTACTCCCTGTTCACCCACGACTGGTGGCCATGCACACCTCCAACTGAATCATCAAGTTTGCGGACGACACTACAATGGTAGGCTTGATTACCAACAACGACGAGACGGCCTACAGGGAGGAGGTGAGGGCCCTCGGAGTGTGGTGTCAGGAAAATAACCTCACACTCAACGTCAACAAAACAAAGGAGATGATTGTGGACTTCAGGAAACAGCAGAGGGAACACCCCCCTATCCACATCAACAGGATAGTAGTGGAGAGGGTAGCAAGTTTTAAGTTCCTCGGCATACACATCACAGACAAACTGAATTGGTCCACTCACACAGACAGCATCGTGAGGAAGGCGCAGCAGCGCCTCTTCAACCTCAGGAGGCTGAAGAAATTTGGCTTGTCACCAAAAGCACTCACAAACTTCTACAGATGCATAATCGAGAGCATCCTGGCGGGCTGCATCACCGCCAGGTACGGCAACTGCTCCGCCCACAACCGTAAGGCTCTCCAGAGGGTAGTGAGGTCTGCACAACGCATCACCGGGGGCAAACTACCTGCCCTCCAGGACACCTACACCACCCGATGTTACAGGAAGGCCATAAAGATCATCAAGGACATCAACCACCCGAGCCACTGCCTGTTTACTCAGCTATCATCCAGAAGGCGAGGTCAGTACAGGTGCATCAAAGCTGGGACCGAGAGACTGAAAAACAGCTTCTATCTCAAGGCCATCAGACTGTTAAACAGCCACCACTGCTGACAACACACTGACTCAACTCCAGCCACTTTAATAATGGAAATTGATGGGAATTGATGCAAAAAATGTATCACTAGCCACTTTAAATAATGCCACTTAATATAATGTTTACATACCCTACATTACTAATCTCATATGTATATGTATATACTGTACTCTATACCATCTACTGCATCCTTATGTAATACATGTATCATTAGCCACTTTAAACTATGTCACTTTGTTTACATACCCTACATTACTCATCTCATATGTATATACTGTACTTGATACCATCTACTGCATCCTTATGTAATACATGTATCACTAGCCACTTTAAACTATGTCACTTTGTTTACATACTCATCTCATATGTATATACTGTACTCGATACCATCTAACTGCATCTTACCTATGCTCCTCTGTACCATCACTCATTCATATATCTTTATGTACATGTTCTTTATCCCTTTACACTTGTCTGTATAAGGTAGTAGTTGTGGAATTGTTAGTTAGATTACTCGTTGGTTATTGTTTGTCGGAACTAGAAGCACAAGCATTTCGCTACACTCGCATTAACATCTGCTAACCATGTGTATGTGACAAATACAATTTGATTTGATTTGAAGTGTTCAGATTAAAAAGGGCTGAGAGGGAGAGGGAGGTAGGGGGAGGAGAAGAGGAGGGGACGAGAGGAGGAGGAAGGAGGGGAATGTAAATTAAGATGGAAGGGCTGCTCTCTGACAAGCACTACAACTCTTTGAAAAAAAGCTTATATTTAGAACCTAAAAGGGTTCATCAGCTGTCCCCACCCTTTGAAGAACCCTTTTTGGTTCTAGGTAGAACCCTTTTCACAGAGGGTTCTACATGGTATCCAAAAGGGTTCTATCTGGGGTAAAAAACAGCTCTCCTATAGGGACAGCCGAAGAGCAGGGTTCTCAGTGCCTTTGATCCAGACGCGGTGTGGAGACTGAGAGGCAGCAGCCTCCCTGGACAGATAGATGGAGACCCTGGTCGACTGTTTGAAGAGCAAGGGAGTGCCCCCAGGTGCAAACAGAAGCACGCACCTACAACACTGACTATGCCACTTCTCTCTCTCTCTCCCTCCGACTTCTTCTTCTCTCTCTCTCCCTCCATCTTCTTCTTCTCTCTCTCTCTCTCCCTCAATGTCTTCTCCCTCCCTCCCTCCCTCCCTCCCTCCCTCCCTCCCTCCCTCCCTCCCTCCCTCCCTCCCTCCCTCCCTCCCTCCCTCTCTCCCTCTCCCTCTCCCCAGGTGTAAACAGACAGTACCCACAAGACTGACTATACCTCTATTTTTCCCTCTCAGTTCTTCCCTCCTTTTCCATGTTTTATTTGTTGTCTATGTCTTCTCCATGGTGTCTGTTGAGAGGCCCTCAAATGGATTTCTCTAGGTATGTGTTGACAACATGTCTGGAATTAGGATGAAAGCAGAAACAACTTGTATTACTAGGGTAGTGGTTCTAAGTGTGTGTCTGTGTGTGTGTATATGTGTGATTCCAATTCTTCACAGCAGCAAAACAATATGTGAATTTCTCCCCTTCTGTTGGAAGTGTTTCAGTGAGAACACACATCGGGTGACAGTCAGGAGGCCATCACTCGATGCCGAGGGCGTATCAACTCCGTGAAAACGGAAGAAGATTTGATACCCTCTCATCCTGTCTAAAACCTCTGCTTTTAGCCGCTCTTTAAAACGTCAGGTTATAACCTGACCTTACTTCTAATCTACACTCTGTTGTCCTGTCTGTCAACCTCACCTTCACTGTCCTCTCCTGTCTGTCAACTTCACCCTCATTGTCCTCTCCTGTCTGTCGGTCAACTTTACCCTCACTGTCCTCTCCTGTCTGTCAACTTCACCCTCATTGTCCTCTCCTGTCTGTCGGTCAACTTTACCCTCACTGTCCTCTCCTGTCTGTCAACTTCACCCTCACTGTCCTCTCCTGTCTGTCGGTCAACTTTACCCTCACTGTCCTCTCCTGTCTGTCAACTTCACCCTCACTGTCCTCTCCTGTCTGTCAACCTCACCCTCACTGTCCTCTCCTGTCTGTCAACCTCACCTTCACAGTCTTCTTCTGTCTGTCTGTCAACATCACCCTCACTGCTCTCTCATGTCTGTCAACCTCACCCTCATTGTCCTCTTCTGTCTGTCTGTCAACATCACCCTCACTGCTCTCTCCTGTCTGTCAACCTCACCCTCATTGTCCTCTTCTGTCTGTCTGTCAACATCACCCTCACTGCTCTCTCCTGTCTGTCAACCTCACTCTCACAGTCATCTCCTGTCTGTCTGTCTGTCTGTCTGTCTGTCTGTCAACCTCTGTCTCACATGTCTGTCTGTCTGTCTGTCTGTCTGTCTGTCTGTCTGTCTGTCTGTCTGTCTGTCTGTCTGTCTGTGTCTGTCTGTCTGTCTGTCTGTCTGTCTGTCTGTCTGTCTGTCTGTCTGTCTGTCAAACTCACCCTCACTGTCTCTATCTCTGCCTGCCTCTCTCCTCCCTCTCCCTGTCTCTATCTCTGCCTGCCTCTCTCCTCCCTCTCCCTGTCTCTATCTCTGCCTGCCTCTCTCCTCCCTCTCCCTGTCTCTATCTCTGCCTGCCTCTCTCCTCCCTCTCCCTGTCTCTATCTCTGCCTGCATTGCTACTTCTCCCTCTCCCTGTCTCTATCTCTGCCTGCATTGCTACTTCTCCCTCTCCCTGTCTCTATCTCTGCCTGCCTCTCTCCTCCCTCTCCCTGTCTCTATCTCTGCCTGCCTCTCTCCTCCCTCTCCCTGTCTCTATATCTGCCTGCCTCTCTCTTCCCTCTCCCTGTCTCTATCTCTGCCTGCCTCTCTCCTCCCTCTCCCTGCCTCTATCTCTGCCTGCCTCTCTCTCCCTCTCCCTGTCTCTATCTCTGCCCTGCCTCTGCCTCTCTCCCTCTCCCTGTCTCTATCTCTGCCTGCCTCTCTCCTCCCTCTCCCTGTCTCTATCTCTGCCTGCCTCTCTCCTCCCTCTCTCTGTCTCTATCTCTGCCTGCCTCTCTCCTCCCCTCTCCTGTCTCTATCTCTGCCTGCCTCTCTCCTCCCTCTCCCTGTCTCTATCTCTGCCTGCATTGCTACTTCTCCCTCTCCCTGTCTCTATCGCTGCCTGCCTCTCTCCTCCCTCTCCCTGTCTCTATCTCTGCCTGCATTGCTACTTCTCCCTCTCCCTGTCTCTATCTCTTGCCTGCATTGCTACTTCTCCCTCTCCCTGTCTCTATCTCTTGCCTGCATTGCTACTTCTCCCTCTCCCTGTCTCTATCTCTGCCTGCCTCTCTCCTCCCTCTCCCTGTCTCTATCTCTGCCTGCATTGCTACTTCTCCCTCTCCCTGTCTCTATCTCTGCCTGCCTCTCTCCTCCCTCTCCCTGTCTCTATCTCTGCCTGCCTCTCTCCTCCCTCTCCCTGTCTCTATCTCTGCCTGCCTCTCTCCTCCCTCTCCCTGTCTCTATCTCTGCCTGCCTCTCTCCTCTCTCTCTCACTCTCTTGCTCTCTCTTCCACTCTCTCACTCCATCCCTTTATTTCAGACTGAGCTTCTATTTCCTCAGTATCTTCTCTCCTCTCAGACAGACAAAGAGACAGAGCAATCATCATTTATCATGTTGCCCTGAGCTGTCGACGGCGTTCAAAGGATGAGTTAGACCAGAGGCTAAGGGGCGGCTGCTGCAGAGAAAGGAGCTGCTTATCTCTCTCTCTCTGTCTCTGTGCATGTGGAGAAAATAGGATTGTAGGCCTGTAGGAAAGAGAGTGTGAGAGAGAGAGACATAGAGATAAAGAGAGAGATTGTTTTGGAGATAGAGAGGTAATCATGTTTGGCCAGTAGGGTACATGAGTATTTATCAGCAGCATACCACCCTGCATACCACTGCTGGCTTGCTTTTGAAGCTAAGCAGGGTTGGTCCTGGTCAGTTCCTGGATGGGAGACCAGATGCTGCTGGAAGTGGTGTTGGAGGGCCAGCAGGAGGCACTCTTTCCTTTGGTCTAAAAAAATATCCCAATTCCCCAGGGCAGTGATTGGGGACACTGCCCTGTGTAGGGTGCCGTCTTTCGGAGGGGATGTTAAACGGGTGTCCTGACTCTCTGAGGTCATTAAAGATCCCATGGCACTTATCGTAAGAGTAGGGGTGTTAACTCCGGTGTCCTGGCTAAATTCCCAATCTGGCCCTCAAACCATCACGGTCACCTAATAATCCCCAGTTTACAATTGGCTCATTCATCCCCTGTAACTATTCCCCAAGTCATTGCTGTAAATGAGAATGTGTTCTCAGAGCAAGAGGAGCTGCACACAAACAGAGAAACAAGAGAGCGAGAGAAGGGCACAGAGAAAGGGAGAGAGAGAGATTATGAATGAGAGAGAGACAGAAAGAGAGAGAGAAGATTATGAATGAGAGAGAGAGAGAAAGAGAGAGAGAGAGACAGAGAGAGAGAGAGAGAGAGAGAGAGAGACACAGAGAGAGAGAGAGATTATGAATGAGAGAGAGACAGAAAGAGAGAGAGACAGAAAGAGAGAGAGAGAGAGAGAGACACAGAGAGAGAGAGAGAAAGAGAGAAAGAGAGAAATACAGAAAGAGAGAGAAACAGATGTTTAGCTGAGCGGGGCATGTTGCAGAATGGATGACTGGGTCTAGAGGGAACGTAACATGCAGTTATACTGTATCTATGTATGTCACATTTTTTTGTTCCTTTTGATGGCATGTTCCTCTCTCTCTCTCCCTCCCACAGAGCTTGGCCCAGCTCCATCTCCCATCATGCCTGGCTGGATGTCACCCTGGAACAGCCGACAGCTAGACAGCAGCACACTGAAGGATCATGCGATTTCAAATTGGATCATCGGATCAAAAACTCTCGCTCTGTTTGATAGCAGTAGCCCTGATGGCATGGACAGGGGTCTGAGAGGTTTAGTCCGTCTCTTGGCTGAAAATATTTACCTTGATCGTTTTTTAAAAGTGTGTCTAACCTCCCAGAAAATATTTTGAAGTCCAAGGGGCCCTATGTAAGGACGTTTGACGATCTCAAAGCAAAATAACGGGGGATGATGTCTAGTTTATTTAGTATTTTCTTGCTGGAATGGCAACATCATTTAGGTGTGCAAAAACCGATGAAGTAGCTGTGGTAGAAGAACACACCACAGAGATTATTGTATCGACAACGGCTCTGAGATCACAGACATCTGGACAACATGTAAAAACAAATGAGAAAACCTCAAATTTCCATCTGCCTTTTGGCCGTTCACCGCTAAAAGGTGGTAAGACATTCAATGAACAGTCCCCGGGCCTGTCTGTTCTGTAAGAACTAGCCCAATAAGAGACCAACAGACACCTCTTCTGATCCCTATTAACCAGCCAATGAACAGTCCCCGGGCCTGTCTGTTCTGTAAGAACTAGCCCAATAAGAGACCAACAGACATCCCTATTAACCAGCCAATGAACAGTCCCCGAGCCTGTCTGTTCTGTAAGAACTAGCCCAATAAGAGACCAACAGACATCCCTATTAACCAGCCAATGAACAGTCCCCGAGCCTGTCTGTTCTGTAAGAACTAGCCCAATAAGAGACCAACAGACACCTCTTCTGATCCCTATTAACCAGCCAATGAACAGTCCCCGAGCCTGTCTGTTCTGTAAGAACTAGCCCAATAAGAGACCAACAGACATCCCTATTAACCAGCCAATGAACAGTCCCCGGGCCTGTCTGTTCTGTAAGAACTAGCCCAATAAGAGACCAACAGACACCTCTTCTGATCCCTATTAACCAGCCAATGAACAGTCCCCGGGCCTGTCTGTTCTGTAAGAACTAGCCCAATAAGAGACCAACAGACACCTCTTCTGATCCCTATTAACCAGCCAATGAACAGTCCCCCGGGCCTGTCTGTTCTGTAAGAACTAGCCCAATAAGAGACCAACAGACACCTCTTCTGATCCCTATTAACCAGCCAATGAACAGTCCCCGGGCCTGTCTGTTCCTAGCCCAATAAGAGACCAACAGACATCCCTATTCACCAGCCAATGAACAGTCCCGAGCCTGTCTGTTCTGTAAGAACTAGCCCAATAAGAGACCAACAGACACCTCTTCTGATGCCTATTAACCAGCCAATGAACAGTCCCCGGGCCTGTCTGTTCTGTAAGAACTAGCCCAATAAGAGACCAACAGACACCTCTTCTGATCCCTATTAACCAGCCAATGAACAGTCCCCGGGCCTGTCTGTTCTGTAAGAACTAGCCCAATAAGAGACCAACAGACACCTCTTCTGATCCCTATTAACCAGCCAATGAACAGTCCCCGGGCCTGTCTGTTCTGTAAGAACTAGCCCAATAAGAGACCAACAGACACCTCTTCTGATCCCTATTAACCAGCCAATGAACAGTCCCCTGGCCTGTCTGTTCTGTAAGAACTAGCCCAATAAGAGACCAACAGACATCCCTATTAACCAGCCAATGAACAGTCCCCGAGCCTGTCTGTTCTGTAAGAACTAGCCCAATAAGAGACCAACAGACATCCCTATTAACCAGCCAATGAACAGTCCCCGAGCCTGTCTGTTCTGTAAGAACTAGCCCAATAAGAGACCAACAGACACCTCTTCTGATGCCTATTCACCAGCCAATGAACACACACACACACACACACACACACACACACACACACACACAAACATCTGTGTGCACCCAGGCAGGCAGACACGCATGCACAGGCACACACACAGGCTTTCCCAGTTCAGCATTCGTGGAGTGCGAGGGAGGTAATCGATGAGGGTGCAGCCTAACCCGTAATTACTCAAGAAATGACAATGCTTTTACAAGTGAGGGGGCAAAAAAATCTATCATTGTTGAATTACTAATCACTGAATGCAAATTACAAGATGGAGAAGAAAAATTCATTATCACATATTCGATCTCTCTTTCAAGTATGCAGACTGAATAGAAAGAAACTTGATGTTATCACTTGGATAAAATGACAAAATGCTCTCTGTTTTCTAACTTTTTAAGTGTTCAAACAGGAAAAGGAATTCATCAAGCATTTAGCAACTTTTCTGGTTAGAGTTGATCAGAGTCAATGACCACAGTTAAATGCACACAATAATGTAGTTAATTTAAAAACGTTTACATGCTTTGCACTTCACTCACGCATAAGAGGGAGGCTTAGGATACCCGGTGCTGACACTACCAGGTGCTGACACTACACTACCCGGTGCTGACACTACAATACCCGGTGCTGACACTACCCAGTGCTGACACTACCCAGTGCTGACACTACCCGGTGCTGACACTACCCGGTGCTGACACTACACTACCAGGTGCTGCTGGCACTACCCGGTGCTGACACACCCATTGCTGACACTACCCGGTCCTGGCACTGCACTACCCGGTGCTGGCACTGCACTACCCGGTGCTGACACTACCCGGTGCTGACACTACCCGGTGCTGACACTACACTACCCGGTGCTGACACTACCCGGTGCTGACACTACCCGGTGCTGGCACTGACACTACCCGGTGCTGGCACTGCACTACCCGGTGCTGGCACTGCACTACCCGGTGCTGCACTGCACTACCCGGTGCTGACACTACCCGGTGCTGGCACTGCACTACCCGGTGCTGACACTACCCGGTGCTGGCACTGCACTACCCGGTGCTGGCACTGCACTACCCGGTGCTGACACTGCACCCGGTGCTGGCACTACCCGGTGCTGACACTACCCGGTGCTGACACTGCACTACCCGGTGCGGTGCTGACACTGCACTACCCGGTGCTGACACTACACTGGTGCTGGCACTACCCGGTGCTGACACTACCCGGTGCTGGCACTACCCGGTCCTGGCACTGCACTACCCGGTGCTGGCACTGCACTACCTGGTGCTGGCACTACCCTACCCGGTGCTGACACTACCCAGTGCTGACACTACCCGGTGCTGGCACTACCTGGTGCTGGCAGTACCCGGTGGTCCTGGAACTGGCACTACCCGGTCCTGGCACTGCACTACCCGGTGCTGGCACTGCACTACCTGGTGCTGGCACTACACTACCCGGTCATGACACTACCCAGTGCTGACACTACCCAGTGCTGACACTACCCGGTGCTGGCACTAACCGGTCCTGGAACTGCACTACCCGGTGCTGGCACTACCCAGTGCTGGACACTACCCGGTGCTGGGCACCCGGTGCTGGCACTACCCGGTGCTGGCACTGTGCTGGCACTGCACTACCCGGTGCTGGCACTACCCGGTCCTGGCACTGCACTACCCGGTGCTGGCACTACCCGGTCCTGGCACTGCACTACCCGGTGCTGGCACTACCCGGTCCTGGCACTGCACTACCCGTTGCTGACACTACCCATTGCTGACACTACCCGGTGCTGACACTACCCATTGCTGACACTGCCCGGTGCTGACACCACACTACCCGGTCCTGACACTACCCGGTGCTGACACTACACTGCCCGGTGCTGACACTACCCGGTGCTGACACTGCCCGGTGCTGACACTGCCTGGTGTAGACACTACCTGGTGCTGACACTACCCGGTGCTGACACTACCCGGTGCTGACACTGCACTACCCGGTGCTGACACTACCCGGTGCTGACACTGCACACCCGGTGCTGACACTACCCGGTGCTGACACTGCACTACCCGGTGCTGACACTACTACCCGGTGCTGACACTACCACCTGGTGCTGACACTGCACTACCCGGTGCTGACACTACTACCCGGTGCTGACACTACCCGGTGCTGACACTACTACCCGGTGCTGACACTACCCGGTGCTGACACATGCGCTTGAACGCCGATTAAACTGTTTACTTGTCCTAATAATTTGAAAGATTGAAACATCTGGTTTTCTGAGCAATCAGTGTATGCTAACTTTGATCATGACCACATGCCGATTAAGATAAGCAGGCCTTCTGCCAAAATCAGTTAAATACATCCTTTTTTTTGTGTGCATGTAAATGTACTTTGACTGCATGAAAACTAGCTCTTTAGGAAGGTCCAGAGAGCAAACATTTAACACAGGCACAAACTGCAGCTAGTATTGATGATGACATTTGTCCACTACATTGAGTGTACAAAACATTAAGAAAAACATGAAGAACATCTTCCTAATATTAAGTTGTACCCCTTTTGCCCTCAGATCAGCCTCATTTTGTCATGTCATGGACTCTACAATGTGTCTAAAGCTTTCCACAGGGATACTGGCCCATGTTGACTCCAATGTTTCCCACAGTTGTGTAAAGTTGGCTGGATGTCCTTTGGGTGGTGGACCATTCTTGATACACACAGGAAACTGTTGATCATGAAAAACCCAGTAGCGTTGCAGTTCTTGACACAAACCGGTGCGCCTGGCACCTACTACCATACCCCGTTCAAAGGCACTTAAATCCTTTGTCTTGCCCATTCACCCTCTGAATGGCACACATACACAATCAATACCTCAATTGTCTCAACTCTTAAAAAGAGTTGAGACTCCACGTCATCTACACTGATCGATGTGGATTTATCAAGAGATTATAGCTTTCACCTGTGTTCGCCTGGTGAGTCGTGGAAAGAGCATGTTGTATACCCAGTGTAGATTGGTCCAATAGGTCAGACATAATTAGGACCAGCCTACTGGGGCAATAAACGTTACTCTAACTTCCGCGACGCATATAAGGCCCTGCCCCGCCCCCCTTTCGGAAAAGCTGACCACGACTCCATTTTGTTGATCCCTGCCTACAGACAGAAACTAAAACAAGAAGCTCCCACGCTGAGGTCTGTCCAACGCTGGTCCGACCAAGCTGACTCCACACTCCAAGACTGCTTCCATCACGTGGACTGGGAGATGTTTCGTATTGCGTCAGACAACAACATTGACGAATACGCTGATTCGGTGTGCGAGTTCATTAGAACGTGCGTTGAAGATGTCGTTCCCATAGCAACGATTAAAACATTCCCTAACCAGAAACCGTGGATTGATGGCAGCATTCGTGTGAAACTGAAGGCACGAACCACTGCTTTTAATCAGGGCAAGGTGTCTGGTAACCTGGCTGAATACAAACAGTGCAGCTATTCCCTCCGCAAGGCTATCAAACAAGCTAAGCGCCAGTACAGAGACAAAGTAGAATCTCAATTCAACGGCTCAGACACAAGAGGTATGTGGCAGGGTCTACAGTCAATCACGGACTACAGGAAGAAACCCAGCCCAGTCACGGACCAGGATGTCTTGCTCCCAGGCAGACTAAATAACTTTTTGCCCGCTTTGAGGACAATACAGTGCCACTGACACGGCCTGCAACGGAAACATGCGGTCTCTCCTTCACTGCAGCCGAAGTGAGTAAGACATTTAAACGTGTTAACCCTCGCAAGGCTGCAGGCCCAGACGGCATCCCCAGCCGCGCCCTCAGACCATGCGCAGACCAGCTGGCCGGTGTGTTTACGGACATATTCAATCAATCCCTATACCAGTCTGCTGTTCCCACATGCTTCAAGAGGGCCACCATTGTTCCTGTTCCCAAGAAAGCTAAGGTAACTGAGCTAAACGACTACCGCCCGTAGCACTCACATCCGTCATCATGAAGTGCTTTGAGAGACTAGTCAAGGACCATATCACCTCCACCCTACCTGACACCCTTGACCCACTCCAATTTGCTTACCGCCCAAATAGGTCCACAGACGATGCAATCTCAACCACACTGCACACTGCCCTAACCCATCTGGACAAGAGGAATACCTATGTGAGAATGCTGTTCATCGACTACAGCTCGGCATTCAACACCATAGTACCCTCCAAGCTCGTCATCAAGCTCGAGACCCTGGGTCTCGACCCCGCCCTGTGCAACTGGGTACTGGACTTCCTGACGGGCCGCCCCCAGGTGGTGAGGGTAGGCAACAACATCTCCTCCCCGCTGATCCTCAACACTGGGGCCCCACAAGGGTGCGTTCTGAGCCCTCTCCTGTACTCCCTGTTCACCCACGACTGCGTGGCCATGCACGCCTCCAACTCAATCATCAAGTTTGCGGACGACACAACAGTGGTAGGCTTGATTACCAACAACGACGAGACGGCCTACAGGGAGGAGGTGAGGGCCCTCGGAGTGTGGTGTCAGGAAAATAACCTCACACTCAACGTCAACAAAACTAAGGAGATGATTGTGGACTTCAGGAAACAGCAGAGGGAACACCCCCATCCACATCGATGGAACAGTAGTGGAGAGGGTAGCAAGTTTTAAGTTCCTCAGCATACACATCACAGACAAACTGAATTGGTCCACTCACACAGACAGCATCGTGAGGAAGGCGCAGCAGCGCCTCTTCAACCTCAGGAGGCTGAAGAAATTCGGCTTGTCACCAAAAGCACTCACAAACTTCTACAGATGCACAATCGA
>NC_056446.1:35938779-35986279 GCF_018296145.1 Oncorhynchus tshawytscha
TTGCGGTCGGGGGCTGAGCAGTTGCCACACCAGGCAGTGATGCAACCCGTCAGGATGCTCTCCTGACTGGACTAGCTAGCTTATCTATTATGTACGTTAGCTATAAACATGGAGCCTAACGTTAGCTAGCTAGCTAATGGGAGGATTTGTCTTTGGACGAGTTGGTGAGTGGCCGACTTCTCCTCCATTTTGTTTTTCTGTGGCTACAGCTAGAGATGCAGGCATTATTTGGTTAGCTACCAAGAAATGCGAATCACTTTGCTAGCTAGCTATGCTGAACTTGAATGACTGTTATCCACAGTTAGCATATCCCTTGGTTGTCAATCAAATTGATTTGGTATCGTTCAAATGGGCTGTCAGGCAAGTTCCCATTAAATTGTCAAAATGTGGCTTGAGACAAGCCCTATCATTTATAAGCGCCATTTTGACGCAATTAGCTGAAAACATCTGAGAGAGTTTATCTACTGTTTCCCAACATTAGTTGTTGAACTTGTTGTTGGTGATGTGCATAGGTAACCGAGGGTGAGAAAGTTCCCAAATGTAAGAGGAGTATGGTGATATTTACATATAGTTTAATTTACTGCAGTGTCTGTTAATTGACCAAACGCACGGACACATTCCCACTCTATTGCTACAGAATTTTCACCAATGCCTTACTCTACGTCATTCCCAAATCATTCTATGAATGTATGAACAGACTGCATTAAGATTTCATCTTCATTAAACACTGTCAGTTTCACTTTAGGATAAAGGATAGGGTTAAAACTTTAAGCATTATTCATTTCAAATGGTCTTCCTTGTGATGTCATAATGGGGTATTGTGATGTCATCATGGGGTATTGTGATGTCATTATGGGGTATTATGTGTAGATGGGTGAGAAGAAAAAAAATATTTTATCAATTTTGAATTCAGGCTGTAATGCAAACAAATGTGGAATGAGTCAAGAGGTATGAATATTTTCTGAAAGCACTGTTAATAGTGAGCAATATGTTTGTAATGTGAATCGCAATAAAATCACAGTATGGAATCGCAATACATACAGTGGCTCTTCCTTTAAAAGTTTTGAGCTTTTAAAGGAAGCTGTTTGTGGTAGATGGTGGCAGATTGTTGTAAATTGTGTCATTCTGGCCACAATGGCTGACACTCAAACCACATGCCATAGAATTCAGCGGCACCCTGCAAGCTGTGCTGCAGTAGGCCGCAATTTCTAAAGGAAGAACCACTGTATGCTGTAGAATCATGAGATTCATGAAAATCGCAATGAATATTGGATCGGAACGTAAGTATTGTGATGATATTGTATCGTGAGGTCGCTGGCAATTCTCAACTCTAGCATATACCCTTTAAGACTGGGGGGGAATAGACTGGAGCAAGGGGCAAAGCATCATTTCACCAGTTCACATCTGTCCCCACGTGCTTGGCAGCATGCTAGTGTCCTTCGTCCCACTGTGGGACAGAACCAAGCATGGGCTGTATACTCATCCACTACCTATGACTTAACAGTCAGTTGACCTTTGTAAACAGGTGATGTCCAGTGGGTCTAACAGAGGTCTAACTTTCACAGTTCCCAATTCACTCCCTGGACCTTTCCCTTAGGCCCTTTCCCTTAGGCCCTTTCCCTTAGGCCCTTTCCCTTAGGCCCTAACCCTTAGGCCCTAACCCTTAGGCCCTAACCCTTAGGCCCTAACCCTTTGGCTCTGAACCTTCGATGTTTGCAGATATGTACGGTGGAAGACATATTGGCAGAAGCTCCACCATTACACTGCTTGTACTTATCCAGACCCTTCAGATCTGCGAACATCAAAGAGTCACCATTGAAGAAGGCAAGGGAATGAATTGGGTCCAACTCTTTCTCATTAACACACAAGTTAACAATCAGGTCAAAGGTTAGTGTTTGAGATGCCAGACGGTGATATTGGTTGGTACCTGCGGGGAAGTGTTCGTTGATTGGCCAGTTGTCCACCTGCAGGGTGGCGTTCCCCCCATTCCTTGTGAATCGAACCAGGTGATATTTCCCGTCATTGATCGCAGTGTTTAACTCCTTCACACTGATGTCCACCGTGCCGATGTTGAACGTCACGCCCACCTTGCCTTCCGTCTGGAAGGAGACGGGAGAAGAAAAATACATTTATTCAAATATATCAACCACTTTTTTTGTTACAGGCGACCTGGAGAAGCAACGTGCAGAAGGGCGAAGAATCGTTCATCCTGATCACATAATACTGAGGATATCTTTGGGAGAAAAAGTGATTTGTAGATCAGTGACTGTGCAGTGCAGTCGACGTCAAACACGCACAACACGTCTTTATTAGCTGGTATCAACCACTTTCATTCAGCAGGCAGTATTCTGGTTGATCATTGATTTTTGTTCCGCCCCATTGGTAAAAGGTGTCAATATGAGATGCCACATCTTACATATAGAATAGCAGAGATGCTCAGAACAATAGCATGATCAATGCCTGGCTGAGAACCAATTCCCATCATGAGCTTCATATCTACAATCAATGCAGAAATCTCCATTGCATTTGTAATATCGTGATACCAGGGAAGACCAGGAATCCAGATCTTTGCAGAAGATGTCAACTGATAGCAGTGTTTGATTCAGTACTGCTGCGCCAACAACAAACAGCATGCAGTAGAGGACACGACAGTAACAGAAAACGTTCAACAACCCATTTAAACATGACTTTGTTAATCTATCTCCCCCCCTCTCACTGAGCTATGAATGAACTCATAGAAAACATACACAACTATACTCCTTACAATAAAATCACGGAATCACGGAATAGTAGACAACATACACTCTTAGAGATTCCAAAACGGTACTTTGTGAATAGGTTCTACCTGGAACCCAAAAGGGTTCTCACATTGGGATATGTGAGAAACCCTTTTAGGTTCTAGGTAGAATATGTTTTTCTAAGAGGATAGACTCCAATGGTATACCACAGAGTTGGTAGCTATACTAGCTAGCATCATAAGTCATTATCCATTATAAACTGGGTGTTTCGAGACCTGAATGCTGATCGGCGGACAGCTGTGGTATATCAGACCGTATGCCACAGGTATGACAAAACATTTATTTTTACTGCTCTAACTACGTTGGTAACCAGTTTATAATAACAATGAGGCACCTCTGGGGTTTGCGGTACATGGCCAATATACCACGACTAAGGGATGTATCCAGGCACTAAGAACAGCCCTTAGCCGTGGTATATTGGCCATTTACCACATATCTCCAAGGTGCCTTATTGCTTAATTAATGTGATTAGATTTAGCTAGCAGCCTGGAAGCAGGCACAATGTTCTCTCCAGCCTGTCAGTACCCAACACCAGGACAGATGCCTCTCCTATATGTAGTAGCACATATTTTATTTAAACACAAAGTTAAAAGTTACATCACAGAGAGAGAGAGAGAGAGAGAGCAAGAGAGGGAGAGAGAGACAGAGAGAGAAAGAGAAAGAGAGATACAGAGGGAGAGAGAAAGAGGAGAGAGAGAGAGAGAGGGAGAGAGAGAGAGAGAGAGAGAGAGAGAAAGAGAGAGAGAGAGAGAGAGAGAGAGAGAGAGAGAGAGAGGGAGAGAGAGAGAGAGAGAGAGAGAGAGAAGAGAGAGAGGGAGAGAGAGAGAGACAGAGAGAGAGAGAGGAGAGAGAGAGAGAGAGAGAGGAGAGAGAGAGAGAGGGAGAGAGAGAGAGAGAGAGAGAGAGAGAGAGGACGGTCAGGACCTTGGTGGTTTCTCACCGCATATGACTTTCTCACCAACTTGCTACTTTAAAACAACCTGCCAACATGTTTGATCGGAGCTGCTTGGATATTCACAAGGCACACAGGCGCTACATGGAAACGGTTTTAAAGTGAGAGAGTTTTCTCTCATTATAGTTCTGAGTGGGTTTTAGCACGCAATGCTTCAGATTCAGAGAGACTCAGTGTGAGTGAATGGACTTGAGGAGTAAACTCTGATCCGACACTATGTTGTCATTTCTCACAAAATGAACGCTGTTTTAGTAAACATGTTTTCACTGAATGTGTGCAGGTAGTACCACTGTGGTGTAGGGTTTTCAATGCCATTTTAAAGATGTTGGGCTTTAGCAAACACACACACACGTCCTGATTCACTAGGTCTAATCTCTTCACTGATCCATTAACAAACGTCATGTCATCAGGCCTCTTGAGTCGCTGCACACACACACACACACACACACACACAGTTGGCTGTGGGCCTTTAAAACAGGTAATTAGACTGAAACATTCCCAGAGGGGATTAGAACAACTGACATGAAAAACACTGTAGCCTTACATCCATACTGAACATTCTCCCTCTCCTTATAAATCTCTCTCTCTCTCTCTCTCTGTCGCTCTCTCTCTCTCTCTCTCTCCCCCTCCCTATTAATCTCTCTCTTTCTCTCTCTCTCCACCTCTCTTTCTCTCCCTATTAATCTCTCTCTCTCTCTCTCTCTCTCTCTCTCTCTCTTCTCTCTCCTATTAATCTTCTCTCTCTCTCTCTCTCTCTCTCTCTCTCTCTCTCTCTCTCTCTCTCCATCCCTCCCTCCCTATTAATCTCTCTCTCTCCCCCTCTCTATCTCTCTCCCTCTCTCTCTCCCTATTAATCTCTCTTTCTCTCTCACTCCACCTCTCTCTCTCTCTCTCTCTCTCTCTATTAATCTCTCTCTCTCTCCCCCTCTCTCTCTCTCCCTCTCTCTCTCCCTATTAATCTCTCTTTCTCTCTCTCTCCACCTCTCTTTCTCTCCCTATTAATCTCTCTCTCTCTCTCTATTAATCTCTCTCTCTCTCTCTCTCCCTATTAATCTCTCTCTCTCTCTCTCTCTCTCTCTCTCTCTCTCTCTCTTTCTTTCTCTCCCTCTCAATCTCTCCCTCCCTCCCTATTAATCTCTCTCTCTCTCCGTATTAATCTCTCTCTATCTCTCTCTCTCTCTCTCTCTCTCTCCCTCCCTCCCTCCCTATTAATCTCTCTTTCTCTCTCTCTCCACCTCTCTTTCTCTCCCTATTAATCTGTCTCTCTCTCTCTCTCTCTCTCTCTCTCTCTCTCTCTCTCTCTCTCTATTCTCCCTCTCTCTCTCTCTCCCTATTAATCTCTCTTTCTTCTCTCTCTCTCTCTCTCTCTCTCCCTCCCTCCCTATTAATCTCTCTCTCTCTCCCTATTAATCTCTCTCTCTCTCTCTCTCTCTCTCTCTCTCTCTCCTCCCTATTAATCTCTCTCTCTCTCCCCCTCTCTATCTCTCTCCCTCTCTCTCCCTATTAATCTCTCTTTCTCTCTCTCTCCACCTCTCTTTCTCTCCCTATTAATCTCTCTCTCCCTCTTCCTCTCTCTCTCTCTCTCCCTATTAATCTCTCTTTCTCTCTCTCTCTCTCTCTCTCTCTCTCTCTTTCTTTCTCTCCCTCTCAATCTCTCTGTCTCTCTCCCTCTCAATCTCTTTTTCTCTCCCTTTCAATCCCTCTCCCTCTCAATCCCCCCCCCTCTCTCTCTCTCTCTCACTCTCTCACTCTCGTGTATGATTCACTGGCATGGCATGGCAGCAGGTGGTCAGTCTGGAGAATCTGGAGGAGACATTTGACGAATCAGAAATGAAGGATGGAGGGTTTTTCTTGTCCTCCACTTCATCATTGTCCTCATTTTGTCTCTGCATAGGTGAGCAGAGCGTGGAGGAACACTCCTACATGCTGTAAAAATACATCACGTCACAGCCTCATTGCTCCGCCCTCAACTTCCTGATTTGTCTCTGTGCTGTTGTGCTATTTGTTAATGTTTGGGTTTTTATTTTTGCACTCAACTTTTCCATCCCGGACACTTTATCTGGACGTGGTTCGTCAGGACCTCCACCAGCCGAAGCTAAGTAATCATAATAGCATTATGCCTTCTAATTGCAGTTGCTGTACTCATAATATACAGGAGAACAATCGCCCTATAGCGAGGATAGCTGTGTTGCAAGCCCAGCTTCAGATGCAAACGTTAGGCAAGGGGAATGAAATGTAGCAAAGGATGAAACAGTGTCTGTGCCACCAGTAAGCATGATAGTGGTATAAATCCCCACGCACAGTCCCCGCAGCAGGACAATTTTCTCAAGGCGTCTGAGAAGAAATGCTGTCGACATGCTCATCCAGTGTCGCTCATTCAGCCGACAGACACTTTCAACCGGTTTTCCCCATTAAGCAGCGAGTCGGAGTCAGAGTCAGAGTCTTCTCAGGTCTCTCCTCCTCCCGTTACGGGTTGTGAGACATCGAAGCTTCCCACCATCAGCAAACTGACAATGACAAACTGAATACCCTAGTCATTGGCGACTCCATTACCCATAGTATTAGACTTAAAAATAATCATCCAACGATCATACACTGTTTACCAGGGGGCAGGGCTGCCGACGTTAAGGCTAATCTGAAGATAGTGCTGGCTAAAGCTAAAACTGGCGAGTGTAGATAATATAGGGATATTGTTATCCACGTCAGCACCAATGATGTTAGGATGAAACAGTCAGAGGTCACCAAGCGCAACATAGCTTCAGGGTGTAAATCAGCTAGAAAGATGTGTCGGAATTCAATATGTGTCTCTGGCCCCCTCCCAGTTAGGGGGAGTGATGAGCGCTACAGCAGAGTCTCTGGCCCCCTCCCAGTTAGGGGGAGTGATGAGCGCTACAGCAGAGTCTCTGGCCCCCTCCCAGTTAGGGGGAGTGATGAGCGCTACAGCAGAGTCTCTGGCCCCCTCCCAGTTAGGGGAGTGATGAGCGCTACAGCAGGGTCTCTGGCCCCCTCCCAGTTAGGGGAGTGATGAGCGCTACAGCAGAGTCTCTGGCCCCCTCCCAGTTAGGGGGAGTGATGAGCGCTACAGCAGAGTCTCTGGCCCCCTCCCAGTTAGGGGGAGTGATGAGCTCTACAGCAGAGTCTCTGGCCCCCTCCCAGTTAGGGGGAGTGATGAGCGCTACAGCAGAGTCTCTGGCCCCCTTCCCAGTTAGGGGGAGTGATGAGCGCTACAGCAGAGTCTCACAACTCAATTGCTGGTTGAAAACTGTTTTCTGCCCCCCCAAAAGATAGAATTTGTAGATAATTGGCCCTCTTTCTGAGACTCACCCACAAACACGACCAAGCCTGGTGACGGACTCCATCCTAGCTGGAGGGGTGCTCTCCTCTTATCTATGAACATAGACAGGGCTCTAACTCCTCTAGCTCCATAATGAGAAAGGGTGCAGGCCAGGCAGCAGGCTGTTAGCCACCCTGCCAGCTTATTGGAGTCTGCCAATAGCATAGTCAGCTATCCCCATTGAAACAATGTCTGTGCCTCAATATAGGTTGAGCAAAACTAAACATGGCAGTGTTTGCTTTAGCAATCTCACTGGAATAAAGACCTCCTCCATTCCAGTCATTATTGAAAGAGATTGTGATACCTCACATCTCAAAATAGGGTTGCTTAAATGTTAGATCCCTCACTTCCAGGGCAGTTATAGTCAATGAACTAATCACTGATCATAATCTTGATGTGATTGGCCTGACTGAAACATGGCTCAAGCCTGATGAATTTACTGTGTTCAATGAGGCCTCTCCTCCTGGTTACACTAGTCACCATATCCTCCTCGCATCCCGCAAAGGTGGTGGTGTTGATGATATTTATGACAGCAAATTTAAAATTACAAAAAAAAGGACTGCATTTTCATCTTTTGAGCTTCTAGTCATGAAATCTATGCAGCCTGCTCAATCACTTGTTATAGCTACTGTTTTATTACAGGCCTCCTGGGCCTTCTACACCGTTCCTCACTGAGTTCCCTGAGTTCCTATCAGACCTTGTGGTCATTGCAGATAATATTCAAATTTTTGTGACTTTAATATTCACATGAAAAAGTCCACAGACCCACTCCAAAAGGCTTTTAGAGCCATCATTGACTCAGTGGGTTTTGTCCAACATGACCTACTCACTGCCACAGTCATACTCTGGACCTAATTTTGTCCTGTGGAATAAATATTGTGGATCTAAATGTTTTTTCTTCATAATCCTGGACTATTGGACCAGCATCTTATTACATTTGCAATCGCAACAAATAATCAGCTCACACCCAAACCAAGGATCATCAAAAGCTGTGCTAAAATTCTCGGACAACCCAAAGATTCCTAGATGCCCTTCCAGACTCCCTCCACCTACCCAAGAACGTCAGAGAACAACAATCGGTTAACCACCTAACTGAGGAACTAAATTCAGCCTTGCACAATTTCCTAGATGCAGTCTGATATATCTGGTGTAATTCTCCTGTCTCATCTGGTGTCCTGTGGGAATTTAAGTAGGCTCCCTCTAATTCTCTCTCTCTCCCTCCCCTCCCGAAGCACCTGAGCCCTGGGACCATGCCTCAGGACTACCTGGCCTGATGACTCCTGGCTGTCCCCAGTCCACCTGGTCGTGCTGCTGATCCAGTTTCAACTACTTGACCTTTCAAGAGCTGCTCACTGACTACACTCCACTGACTACACCTAGTGACCCGTAGAGACCAGCTCACTGACTACACCTAGTGACCCGTAGAGACAAGCTCACTGACTACACCTAGTGACCCGTAGAGACCAGCTCACTTACTACACCTAGTGACCCGTAGAGACCAGCTCACTGACTACACCTAGTGACCCGTAGAGACCAGCTCACTGACTACACCTAGTGACCCGTAGAGACCAGCTCACTGACTACACCTAGTGACACATAGAGACCAACTCACTGACTACACCTAGTGACCCGTAGAGACCAGCTCACTGACTACACTTAGTGACCCGTAGAGACCAGCTCACTGACTACACCTAGTGACCCATAGAGACCAACTCACTGACTACACCTAGTGACCTGTAGAGACCAGCTCACTGACTACACCTAGTGACCTGTAGAGACCAGCTCACTGACTACACCTAGTGACCCATAGAGACCAACTCACTGACTACACCTAGTGACCCGTAGAGACCAGCCCACTGACTACACCTAGTGACCCATAGAGACCAACTCACTGACTACACCTAGTGACCCATAGAGACCAACTCACTGACTACACCTAGTGACCTGTAGAGACCAGCTCACTGACTACACCTAGTGACCTGTAGATAAGAGTGTACGAGATAAGTGAAAAGTCAACACGCTCACATCCTTAATAAAAAACAACTCTCTCTCTCTCTCTCAACAATTTTTCATCTTCGCTCATAATAGAGGGAGGCAGTAAAACATGGAAAATGCATCTTCTAAAAGTGCTTGGCCTTAAGGAAGGAAGGACTGCAACATGACTACTGAACGCTGTCCCACTATGAGAGACGCTAAGAGCTTCTCATGACTACTGAACGCTGTCCCACGATGAGAGACGCTAAGAGCTTCTCATGACTACGGAACGCTGTCCCACGATGAGAGACGCTAAGAGCTTCTCATGACTACTGAACGCTGTCCCACGATGAGAGACGCTAAGAGCTTCTCATGACTACGGAACGCTGTCCCACTATGAGAGACGCTAAGAGCTTCTCATGACTACGGAACGCTGTCCCACTATGAGAGACGCTAAGAGCTTCTCATAATCACTGAAGGAAGTCACGGTTAAAAAGGGAACCGTGTCCGAGGAGTGTAGTAAATGACCAGAAACACACACACGTACACAAACAAACACACACACACACACACACACACACACATAAACACACATAAACACACTCAAACACTGTAGCCTAGAAGTTGAACTGAAAGGGATAAAAGCATAAACGAATGTTTGAGGACATCATGCTGTTCTGAATAGTGAATAACAAACACATTTTCCAAAAACAGAAACATGTCTCATAGTATAGACAAAAGCGAAAAACACAGGCATGGTGGGATTAGCTTTGTGTGGTAGTGCCCCAGGGCATGGTGTGATTAGCTCTGTGTGTGGTAGTGACCCAGGGCATGGTGGGATTAGCTTTGTGTGGTAGTGCCCCAGGGCATGGTGTGATTAGCTCTGTGTGTGGTGGTGACCCAGGGCATGGTGGGATTAGCTCTGTGTGTGGTAGTGACCCAGGGCATGGTGTGATTAGCTCTGTGTGTTGTAGTGACCCAGGGCATGGTGGGATTAGCTGTGTGTGGTGGTGCCCCAGGGCATGGTGTGATTAGCTCTGTGTGTGGTGGTGCCCCAGGGCATGGTGTGATTAGCTCTGTGTGTGGTAGTGACCCAGGGCATGGTGGGATTAGCTCTGTGTGTGGTGGTGCCCCAGGGCATGGTGGGATTAGCTCTGTGTGGTAGTGTCACAGGGCATGGTGGGATTAGTTTTGTGGGTGGTGGTGCCCCAGGGCATGGTGGGATTAGCTCTGTGTGGTCGTGCCCCAGGGCATGGTGGGATTAGCTCTGTGTGGTAGTGCCACAGGGCATGGTGGAATTAGCACTGTGTGGTAGTGCCCCAGGGCAATTTGGGATTAGCTCTGTGTGGTAGTGCCCAGGGCATGGTGGGATTAGCTCTGTGTGTGGTAGTGCCCCAGGGCATGGTGGGATTAGCTCTGTGTGGTAGTGCCCCAGGGCATGGTGGGATTAGCTCTTCGTGTGGTGGTGCCCCAGGGCATGGTGGGATTAGCTCTGTGTGGTAGTGTCACAGGTCATGGTGGGATTAGTTTTGTGTGTGGTGGTGCCCCAGGGCATGGTGGGATTAGCTCTGTGTGGTAGTGCCCCAGGGCATGGTGGGATTAGCTCTGTGTGGTAGTGCCCCAGGGCATGGTGGGATTAGCTCTGTGTGTGGTAGTGCCCCAGGGCATAGTGGGATTAGCTCTGTGTGTGGTAGTGCCCCAGGGCATAGTGGGATTAGCTATGTGTGTGGTGGTGACCCAGGGGATGGTGGGATTAGCTCTGTGTTTTAGTGCCCCAGGGCATGGTGGGATTAGCTCTGTGTGTGGTGGTGCCGCAGGGCATGGTGGGATTAGTTCTGTGAGGTGTTGTCACAGGTCATGGTGGGATTAGTTTTGTGTGTGGTGGTGCCCCAGGGTTTAGTTGGATTAGATCTGTGTGTGGTGGTGCCCCAGGGCATGGTGGGATTAGCTCTGTTTGTGGTATTGCCCCAGGGTTTAGTGAGATTAGCTCTGTGTGTGGTGATGCCCCAGGGCATGGTGGGATTAGCTCTGTGTGGTAGTGTCAAAGGGCATGGTGGGATTATTTTTGTGTGTGGTGGTGCCCCAGGTCATGGTGGGATTAGCTCTGTGTGTGGTAGTGACCCAGGGCACAGTGGGATTAGCTATGTGTGTGGTGGTGACCCAGGGCATGGTGGGATTAGCTCTGTGATTTAGTGCCCCAGGGCATGGTGGGATTAGCTCTGTGTGTGGTGGTGCCCCAGGGCATGGTGGGATTAGTTCTGTGAGGTAGTGTCACAGGTCATGGTGGGATTAGCTCTGTGTGTGGTAGTGACCCAGGTCATGGTGGGATTAGCTCTGCGTTTGGTGGTGCCTCAGGGCATGGTGGGATTAGCTCTGGGTATGGTAGTGCCCCAGGGCGTGGTGGGATTAGCTCTGTGCGTGGTAGTGCTCCAGGGCATGGTGGGATTAGCTCTGTGTGGTAGTTGTCCCAGGGCATTGTGGGATTAGCTATGTGTGCGGTGGTTACCCAGGTCATGGTGGGATTAGCTCTGTGTGGTAGTGTCACATGTCATGGTGGGATTAGTTTTGTGTGTGGTGGTGCCCCAGGGCATGGTGGGATTAGCTCTGTGTGGTAGTGTCACATGGCATGGTGGGATTAGTTTTGTGTGTGGTGGTGCCCCAGGGCATGGGGGGATTAGCTCTGTGTGTGGTAGTGCCCCAGGGTTTAGTGGGATTCGCTCTTTGTGTGGTAGTGCCCCAGGGCATGGTGGGATTAGCTCTGTGTGTGGTGGTGCCACAGGGCATTGTGGGATTAGCTCTATGTGTTAGTGTTCCAAGGCATGGTGGGATACATTCTGTGTGTTGTTGTGCCCCAGGGCATGGTGGGATTAGTTCTGTTTGTGGTCTTGTCCCTGGGCATGGTGGGATTAGCTCTGTGTGTGGTGGTGTCCCAGGGTTTAGTGGGATTAGCTCTGTGTGTGGTAGTGCCCCAGGGTTTAGTGAGATTAGCTCTGTGTGTGGTGATGCCCCAGGGCATGGTGGGATTAGCTCTGTGTGGTAGTGTCACAGGGCATGGTGGGATTATTTTTGTGTGTGGTGGTGCCCCAGGTCATGGTGGGATTAGCTCTGTGTGTGGTAGTGACCCAGGGCACAGTGGGATTAGCTATGTGTGTGGTGGTGACCCAGGGCATGGTGGGATTAGCTCTGTGATTTAGTGCCCCAGGGCATGGTGGGATTAGCTCTGTGTGTGGTGGTGCCCCAGGGCATGGTGGGATTAGTTCTGTGAGGTAGTGTCACAGGTCATGGTGGGATTAGCTCTGTGTGTGGTAGTGACCCAGGTCATGGTGGGATTAGCTCTGCGTTTGGTGGTGCCTCAGGGCATGGTGGGATTAGCTCTGGGTATGGTAGTGCCCCAGGGCGTGGTGGGATTAGCTCTGTGCGTGGTAGTGCTCCAGGGCATGGTGGGATTAGCTCTGTGTGGTAGTTGTCCCAAGGCATGGTGGGATTAGCTCTGTGTGGTAGTGCCCCAGGTCATGGTGGGATTAGCTCTGTGTGTGGTAGTGCCCCTGGGCATTGTGGGATTAGCTATGTGTGCGGTGGTTTCCCAGGGCATGGTGGGATTAGCTCTGTGTGGTAGTGCCCCAGGGCATTGTGGGATTAGCTATGTGTGCGGTGGTTACCCAGGTCTTGGCGGGATTAGCTCTGTGTGGTAGTGTCACATGTCATGGTGGGATTAGTTTTGTGTGTGGTGGTGCCCCAGGGCATGGTGGGATTAGCTCTGTGTGGTAGTGTCACATGGCATGGTGGGATTAGTTTTGTGTGTGGTGGTGCCCCAGGGCATGGGGGGATTAGCTCTGTGTGTGGTAGTGCCCCAGGGTTTAGTGGGATTCGCTCTTTGTGTGGTAGTGCCCCAGGGCATGGTGGGATTAGCTCTGTGTGTGGTGGTGCCACAGGGCATTGTGGGATTAGCTCTATGTGTTAGTTTTCCAAGGCATGGTGGGATACATTCTGTGTGTTGTTGTGCCCCAGGGCATGGTGGGATTAGTTCTGTTTGTGGTCTTGTCCCTGGGCATGGTGGGATTAGCTCTGTGTGTGGTGGTGTCCCAGGGTTTTGTGGGATTAGCTCTGTGTGTGGTAGTGCCCCAGGGTTTAGTGGGATTAGCTCTGTGTGTGGTAGTGCCCCAGGGTTTAGTGGGATTAGCTCTGTGTGTGGTAGTGCCCCAGGTTTTAGTGGGATTAGCTCTGAGTGTGGTAGTGCCCAAGGGTTTAGTGGGATTAGCTCTGTGTGTGGTACTGCCCCAGGGTTTAGTGAGATTAGCTCTGTGTGTGGTACTGCCCCAGGGCATGGTGGGATTAGCTCTGTGTGTGGTGGTGCCCCAGGTATTGGTGGGATTAGCTTTGTGTGTTGTAGTGCCCCAGGGCATGGTGGGATTAGCTCTGTGTGGTAGTGTCACAGGGCATGGTGGGATTCGTTTTGTGTGTGGTGGTGCCCCAGGGCATGGTGGGATTAGCTTTGTGTGTAGTGGTGCCCCAGGGCATGGTGGGATTAGCTCTGTGTGGTAGTTGTCCCAAGGCATGGTGGGATTAGCTCTGTGTGTTAGTGTTCCAAGGCATGGTGGGATAAATTATGTGTGTTGTTGTGCCCCAGGGCATGGTGGGATTCGCTCTTTGTGTGGTAGCGCCCCAGGGCGTGGTGGGATTAACTCTGTGTGTGGTAGTGTCACATGGCATGGTGGGATTAGTTTTGTGTGTGGTGGTGCCCCAGGGCATGGGGTATTAGCTCTGTGTGTGGTAGTGCCCCAGCGTTTAGTGGGATTCGCTCTTTGTGTGGTAGTGCCCCAGGGCATGGTGGGATTAGCTCTGTGTGTGGTGGTGCCACATGGCATTGTGGGATTAGCTCTATGTGTAAGTGTTCCAAGGCATAGTGGGATACATTCTGTGTGTTGTTGTGCCCCAGGGCATGGTGGGATTAGTTCTGTGTGTGGTGGTGTCCCAGGATTTTGTGGGATTAGCTCTGTGTGTGGTAGTGCCCCAGGGCATGATGGGAGTAGCTCTGTGTGTGGTAGTGCCACAGGGTTTAGTGGGATTCGCTCTTTGTGTGGTAGTGCTCCAGGGCATGGTGGGATTAGCTCTGTGTGGTAGTTGTCCCAAGGCATGGTGGGATTAGCTCTTTGTGGTAGTGCCCCAGGGCATGGTGGGATTAGCTCTGTGTGGTAGTGTCACATGTCATGTTGGGATTAGTTTTGTGTGTGGTGGTGCCCAAGGGCATGGTGGGATTAGCTCTGTGTGGTCATTTCCCTGGGCATGGTGGGAATAGCTCTGTGTGTGGTGGTGTCCCAGGGTTTTTTGGGATTAGCTCTGTGTGTGGTAGTGCCCCAGGGTTTAGTGGGATTAGCTCTGTATGTGGTGGTGCCCCAGGGCATGTGGGATTAGCTCTTTGTGTGGTGTTGCTCCAGGGCACGGTGGGATTAGATCTGTGTGTGGTAGTGCTCCAGGGCATGGTGGGATTAGCTCTGTGTGGTAGTTGTCCCAAGGCATGGATGGATTAGCTCTTTGTGGTAGTGCCCGAGGGCATGGTGGGATTAGCTCTGTGTGTGGTAGTGCCAATGGGCATAGTGGGATTAGCTATGTGTGCGGTGGTGACCCAGGGCATGGTGGGATTAGATCTGTGTTTTAGTGCCCCAGGGCATGGTGGGATTAGCTCGGTGTGTGGTGGTGCCCCAGGGCATGGTGGGATTAGTTCTGTGTGGTAGTGTCACAGGTCATGGTGGGATTAGTTTTGTGTGTGGTTGTGCCCCAGGGTTTAGTGGGATTAGCTCTGTGTGTGGTGGTGCCCCAGGGCATGATGGGAGTAGCTCTGTGTGTTGTAGTGCCCCAGGGCATGGTGGGATTAGCTCTGTGTGTGGTGGTGCCCCAGGGCATGGTGGGATTAGCTCTGTGCGTGGTAGTGCTCCAGGGCATGGTGGGATTAGCTCTGTGTGGTAGTTGTCGCAAGGCATGGTGGGATTAGCTCTTTGTGGTAGTGCCCCAGGGCATGGTGGGATTAGCTCTGTGTGGTAGTGTCACATGTCATGTTGGGATTAGTTTTGTGTGTGGTGGTGCCCAAGGGCATGGTGGGATTAGCTCTGTGTGGTCGTTTCCCTGGGCATGGTGGGATTAGCTCTGTGTGTGGTGGTGTCCCAGGGTTTTGTGGGATTAGCTCTGTGTGTGGTAGTGCCCCAGGGTTTAGTGGGATTAGCTCTTTGTGTGGTGTTGCTCCAGGGCACGGTGGGATTAGATCTGTGTGTGGTAGTGCTCCAGGGCATGGTGGGATTAGCTCTGTGTGGTAGTTGTCCCAAGGCATGGAGGGATTAGCTCTTTGTGGTAGTGCCCCAGGGCATGGTGGGATTAGCTCTGTTTGTGGTAGTGCCCCTGGGTATAGTGGGATTAGCTATGTGTGCGGTGGTGACGCAGGGCATGGTGGGATTAGCTCTGTGTGGTAGTGCCCCAGGGCATGGTGGGATTAGCCCTGTGTGGTAGTTTCACATGTCATGGTTGGATTCGTTTTGTGTGTGGTGGTGCCCCAGGGCATGGTGGGATTAGCTCTGTGTGGTATTGTCACAGGGCATGGTGGGATTAGTTTTGTGTGTGGTGTTGCCCCAGGGCATGGTGGGATTAGCTCTGTGTGTGATAGTGCCCCAGGGTTTAGTGGGATTCGCTCTGTGCGTGGTAGTGCTCCAGGGCATGGTGGGATTAGCTCTGTGTGGTAGTGTCACATGTCATGGTGGGATTCGTTTTGTGTGTGATGGTGCCCCAGGGCATGGTGGGATTAGCTCTGTGTGGTAGTGTCACAGGGCATGGTGGGATTAGTTTTTTGTGTGGTGGTGCCCCAGGGCATGGTGGGATTAGCTCTGTGTGTGGTGGTGCCCCAGGGCATGGTGGGATTTGCTCTGTGTGGTAGTTGTCCAAGGCATGGTGGGATTAGCTCTGTGTGTTAGTGTTCCAAGGCATGGTGGGATAAATTATATGTGTTGTTGTGTCCCTGGGCATGGTGGGATTAGCTCTGTGTGTGGTGTTGTCCCAGGGTTTTGTGGGATTAGCTCTGTGTGTGGTAGTGCCCCAGCGTTTAGTGGGATTAGCTCTGTGTGTGGTAGTGCCCCAGGGTTTAGTGGGATTAGCTCTGTGTGTGGTGGTGCCCCAGGGCATGGTGGGATTAGCTCTATGTGTGGTGTTGCTCCAGGGCATGTTGGGATTAGCTCTGTGTGTGGTGGCGCCCCAGGGCATGGTGGGATTAGCTCTGTGTGGTAGTTGTCCCAAGGCATGGAGGGATTAGCTCTTTGTGGTAGTGCCCCAGGGCATGGTGGGATTAGCTCTGTGTGTGGTAGTGCCCCTGGGCATAGTGGCATTAGCTATGTGTGCGGTGGTGACCCAGGGCATGGTGGGATTAGCTCTGTGTGGTAGTGCCCCAGGGCATGGTGGGATTAGCCCTGTGTGGTAGTTTCACATGGCATGGTGGGATTAGTTTTTTGTGTGGTGGTGCCCCAGGGCATGGTGGGATTAGCTCTGTGTGTGGTGGTGCCCCAGGGCATGGTGGGATTTGCTCTGTGTGGTAGTTGTCCCAAGGCATGGTGGGATTAGCTCTGTGTGTTAGTGTTCCAAGGCATGGTGGGATAAATTATATGTGTTGTTGTGCCCCAGAGCATGGTGGGATTAGTTCTGTGTGTGGTCGTGTCCCTGGGCATGGTGGGATTAGCTCTGTGTGTGGTGGTGTCCCAGGGTTTTGTGGGATTAGCTCTGTGTGTGGTAGTGCCCCAGCGTTTAGTGGGATTAGCTCTGTGTGTGATAGTGCCCCAGGGTTTAGTGGGATTCGCTCTTTGTGTGGTAGTGCCCCGGGGCATGGTGGGATTAGCTCTGTGTGTGGTGGTGCCACAGGGTTTAGTGGGATTAGCTCTGTGTGTGGTAGTGCCCCAGGGTTTAGTGAGATTAGCTCTCTGTGTGGTAGTGCCCCAGGGTTTAGTGGGATTAGCTCTGTGTGTGGTAGTGCCCCAGGGTTTCGTGGGATTATCTCTGTGTGTGGTAGTGCTCCAGGGCATTATGGAATTAGCTCTGTGTGTGGTAGTGCCCAGGGGCATGGTGGGATTTGCTCTGTGTATGGTGGTGCCCCAGGCCATGGTGAGATTAGCTCTGTGTGTGGTGGTGCCCCAGGGCATGTTGGGATTAGCTCTGTGTGTGGTGGTGCCCCAGGGCATGTTGGGATTAGCTCTGTGTGTGGTGGTGCCCCAGGGCATGTTGGGATTAGCTCTGTGTGTGGTGGTGCCCTAGGGCATGCTGGGATTAGCTCTGTGTGTGGTGGTGCCCCAGGGCATGTTGGGATTAGCTCTGTGTGTGGTGGTGCCCCAGGGCATGTTGGGATTAGCTCTGTGTGTGGTGGTGCCCCAGGGCATGTTGGGATTAGCTCTGTGTGTGGTGGTGCCCCAGGGCATGTTGGGATTAGCTCTGTGTGTGGTGGTGCCCCAGGGCATGGTGGGATTAGCTCTGTGTGTGGTGGTTCAGCTCTTCAAAGTCCTGACTAGTGTATCCTCCCCCTACACACACATCACCCTCCAGAGGCAGCACCAACCGGATTGCCTTTTTCACCTGCCATGCTGTGATTAACATGAGTGTTCTTATTGGCCTGTCTGTCTCTGGGTAGGACAGCACTTCATAGAGACTTAATAAAAGGGGAGGAATGGCTATTGTTCCCCCAGTAACAGGAGAATCAGATTCAAACATACGCAAACTCACAGGCAACACACACACACACACACAACATGTTACTGTTATACTGTTATCTAGTCAGATTGATGCTGTGTGGTGTTAAAACACTGGTAAACTCATACATAATTTCCACACCCATACACTGACTGCTCCTCTCCCCCTCTCCTGCCCTCCGTGGCTCAGCTGCCTGCCACTAAATCACTGTGTGTGTGTGTGTGTGTGTGTGTGTGTGTGTGTGTGTGTGTGTGTGTGTGTGTGTGTGTGTGTGTGTGTGTGTGTGTGTGTGATGGAGACGGGGTATGTAAGACTGATAAAGTCATTTTGTAGAAGCTAATGCAGCACGTGGAGAGCTCCGCTCCGCTGGCGAGCGGTCGGTCCCACGTGATTACTCCCCTCACTGACACCAGTAATCAGACCCACAATGCAATTCACTAGCCTCCGATCAATGCCTCTAACACAAGGTGCGCCCCAGGTAACCAATCACTTAGAACCTGCCTCTCGGAGACTCTCCAAGTCCTCTCCAGGCCCGTAGAGAGCCTTCACACTGTGTGTGTGTGTGTGTGTGTGTGTGTGTGTCTCCAGGCACACAGACAACCTTCACATCACAGCCCAAACCAGACAGACACGGGATACACAATAAATCCCACACTCCAGGTGGTAATTTAGTTAAAACAGCGAGAGACTATATAGAAACCGGGACTCTCCAGGCTAATAGACACCCTTCACATCACAGCCCAAACCAGACAGACACGGGATACACAATAAATCCCACACTCCAGGTGGTAATTTAGTTAAAACAGTGAGAGACTATATAGAAACCGGGACTCTCCAGGCTAATAGACACCCTTCACATCACAGCCCAAACCAGACAGACACGGGATACACAATAAATCCCACACTCCAGGTGGTAATTTAGTTAAAACAGTGAGAGACTATATAGAAACCGGGACTCTCCAGGCTAATAGACACCCTTCACATCACAGCCCAAACCAGACAGACACGGGATACACAATAAATCCCACACTCCAGGTGGTAATTTAGTTAAAACAGTGAGAGACTATATAGAAACCGGGACTCTCCAGGCTAATAGACACCCTTCACATCACAGCCCAAACCAGACAGACACGGGATACACAATAAATCCCACACTCCAGGTGGTAATTTAGTTAAAACAGTGAGAGACTATATAGAAACCGGGACTCTCCAGGCTAATAGACACCCTTCACATCACAGCCCAAACCAGACAGACACGGGATACACAATAAATCCCACACTCCAGGTGGTAATTTAGTTAAAACAGTGAGAGACTATATAGAAACCGGGACTCTCCAGGCTAATAGACACCCTTCACATCACAGCCCAAACCAGACAGACACGGGATACACAATAAATCCCACACTCCAGGTGGTAATTTAGTTAAAACAGTGAGAGACTATATAGAAACCGGGACTCTCCAGGCTAATAGACACCCTTCACATCACAGCCCAAACCAGACAGACACGGGATACACAATAAATCCCACACTCCAGGTGGTAATTTAGTTAAAACAGTGAGAGACTATATAGAAACCGGGACTCTCCAGACACCCTTCACATCACAGCCATGTCCAGAGAGACAGAAGCTATACTGCCAGACAGAGCAATAGGTGAATGGTAATTTTGTTAATGCACAAAGCAGACGTTGCATGTTAAGAGGCCTGCATCTGTAGCCCACAGCACCGCAGAAATGTAGGACAGGATTATTGCAATTATTTTGGAAAAAGCTGACAATGGATGAGTGATAGAAGAAGAGAAAACTGTGTAAGTGTGACATATTTAACTGTGGATGTGTTGTGTGTAAGTGTGACATATTTAACTGTGGATGTGTTGTGTGTAAGTGTGACATATTTAACTGTGGATGTGTTGTGTGTAAGTGTGACATATTTAACTGTGGATGTGTTGTGTGTAAGTGTGACATATTTAACTGTGGATGTGTTGTGTGTAATTTGCACACCAATATCTCTACCTGTACATGACCATCTGATCATTCATCACTCCAGTGTTATTAATCTGCAAAATTGTAATTATTCGCCTACCTCCTCATGCCTTTTGCACACAATGTATATAGACTCCCCCTTTTTTTTCTACTGTGTTATTGACTTGTTAATTGTTTACTCCATGTGTAACTCTGTGTTGTCTGCTCACACTGCTATGCTTTATCTTGGCCAGGTCGCAGTTGCAAATGAGAACTTGTTCTCAACTAGCCTACCTGGTTAAATAAAGGTGAAATAAAAAATAAAAAAAAATTGTAACATATTTAACTATGGATGTGTTGTGTGTAAGTGTAACACATTTTAAGTGAGGTGGCTGGTGCATGATTTTTAACCTAGATCTGTAAAAGCGTTCTACATTTATACCACGTTAATATCAGCGTGAATGAATGTCTCCTAAACCAGGTTATTACAAAAAGAACTCTGTCACATACCTTATCGATATTTGGACATAAACAGCTGATATTAATGACATACATTGGATATAAACTAAAATCCTAGAAGGGAACTAGAAGATCCAGTAGGATCCGGTATTACTGAACCCAGACCAGCTAGGCAGGCTCAGATTACATAGAGCATTCATCTGACACCTGACATCATGCAGGACATCAGGGCTAAAATGAGTGAGCTGTGGTTAGGGTCCATCAGATCAGTATTATGGAACACAGAGAGGGTGTAACCCAAATGGAACTCTTTTCCTTCATTAGTGCACTATTTCTAACCAGGGCCCTAGTAGTGCACTCTATAGGGAATAGGGGTCCGTTGGGGACGTATTCAGAGAGAGGTACTGTACAGTAGGATTGATATGAAGGTAGAACAAGAGACAGAGGATTGATGCTCATGGCCTTCACAACAACAAGTCATTCATTGTTGATAATTGACAGAAAATACTCAGAACAGATGACAGGACCATTTGTAACATCTAGAAGATGTGTGTGTCTTCTGTTTCCAAGTCTGGAATTGGGATGACTTTGAAAGAGTGAAGTGTTTTCTGTGATGACATCTTCCTATGGCAGACTCTACAGTACTCTGTGTCCGTGATAATAGTATCCATGGCAACTCCATTATCTGGGTCTAGTTGGTTAATGCAGTAACAGTTCCATCATATTTGTCATTCTTGAAATGGACAAGACTTCCTAACACACCCTAAATTTAAACAAGCCTAGCTGCAAATTAATTCAAATAAAAGAGATTCAGATGGGAGGGGGTTCAATTAACGCCCCACAACGGTCCTCAAATATTCACACAGAGGAGAAGCAGAAAGCAATGAACAACTCCACTCAACTTTGAGGTAAGGACAAGACCAAAATGTCCTCTTTACTTACTGCAGCCTGGTAATTGCTTAGCTAATGCCTGGAAGCCCATTAGTCCATTAACAGAGTGTGTTAAATGCTCAGGAGAGCCAGTCAACGTTGAACTCTAACCCCAGCTAGCTATATAAGAAAAACACAGCCGGTGAATATTTAATTTAAGCATGAGCAGGCAGCAGTACTGTGTAAGGTAATGGCTTTGACTCTATCTCCGGCTCAATGTCAAAGGAAGGCAGAGGATTCAAAACTATAACTCGGCTGCTAAGACTGTTACACTTTGGTCCTCTATGATCGCCGTCAGCCTTATTCATTGATTAGTCCTGGCTGCAAGGCGATCATAGTACTAGACTGTTTGGGCGTTTGGATAACACACACGCATGCACATAGGCACACAAGCACTCACATAAGTTGCTCCCCCTTGACACTAACGGGAGAGTGGATCAACGCTACCGCAGAGTCATCCACGATGTTGCTCGACACTATCACTTCAGGCCAGTGGAGAGACGATGAAACATTAACTGGTCTTGATCATCACAAACATCTTGTTCTCTCTCTGACCTACAGGATATATACTTGAGTTAGAGTACTGCCCAGGTGTTTGAAACGTTCTTGATCTCCATAAGATACAGTACATACAGTAACACAAGAAGACATGTACAGTGCACGCAGAATGTACACACCCATCTGCTGTTACCACATGTTGTTGAGTTCACAGCCTGAATTCAAAATGGATTTAAATTTAGATTTTACCTACACAAAATATGCCATAATGACAATGTGGAATTATGTTTTTCGAAATTCTTACAAATTAATTAAAAACTGAAATGTCTTGAGTCAATAATTATTCAACTCCTTTGTTATGGCAAGCCTAAATAAGCCACATGCTAAATTGCATGGACTCACTCTGTGTGCAATAATGTTTAACATAATTTTTTTAGGAATACCTCATCTCTGTAACCCACACATACAATTATCTGTAAGGTCCATCAGTTGAGCAGTGAATGTCAAACACATATCAGGGAGGTTTTCTAATGCCTCACAAAGAAGGGCTCCTACTGGTAAACATATACAAATCAGACCTTGAATATCCCTTTGAGCTGAAGTTATTAATTACACATTGGGTGGTGTATCAATACACTCAGTCACTACAAAGATACAGGCGTCCTTCCAATCTCAGTTGTAGGAGTGTTTCAGGATAAAAAAGAAACTGAAGCACATTCAAAAAAAAAAAAAAGGAAAACCTGGTTCCATATGCTTTCCACCAGACACGGGGAGATGAATTAACCTTAACCTTAACCTACAACACAAAGGTAAGCGATTAAGTTTATTGCTTTTCTGGCTTTCGTGACTAATCTACTTGGCTGCTAGCTGTTTGTAATATTTTGTCTACTGAGAGCGATGTCCTTACATAAACGCTTGGATAGCTTTCACCGAAAAGTTTTATTGAAATCTGACACGCCAGGTGGATTAACAACAAGCTAGCCCCGGCCTACTAACTTTAAACGCAGTGTCGCCCGCGTGCTAGCGTAGTGGCGGCTTCCCTGTTCCATCTACTGCTGTCCCCTGGACACTGATCACTTGGCTACATAGCTGATGCCTGCTGGACTGTCCATTGCTCACGGTACTCCATTCTGTTTATTTATGTTTTATCTGTCGAACTCAGGCTCTGTGTGTAGTTAATTCGACACTCTCTGCCTAGTCATCGCCATTTTACCTACCGTTGTTGTGTTAGCTGATTAGCTGTTGTCTCCCCTGTTGTTTTAGCTAGCTCTCCCAATCAATACCTGCGATTACTTTATGCCTCGCTGTATGTCTCTCTCAAATGTCAATATTTGTTGTTCAGGTTAGTTATTATTGTTTTAGTTTACAATGGAGCCCCTAGTTCCACTCTTCATACCTCTGATACCTCCTTTGTCCCACCTCCCACACATGTGGTGACCTCACACATTACGACCAGCATGTCCAGTGATACAACCTCTCTCATCATCACCCAGTGCCTGGGATTACCTCCGCTATAACCGCACCCCACCATACCCCTGTCTGCACATTATGCCCTGAATATATTCTACCACGCTCAGAAATCTGCTCCTTTTATTCTCTGTCCCCAACGCTCTAGGCGACCAGTTTTGATAGCCTTTAGCCTCATCCTACTCCTTCCTCGGGTGATGTGGAGGTAAACCCAGGCCCTGCATGTCCCCAGGCACCCTCATTTGTTGACTTCTGTGATCGAAAAAGCCGTGGTTTCATGCAGGTCAACATCAGAAGCCTCCTCCCTAAGTTTGTTTTACTCACTGCTTTAGCACACTCTACCAACCCTGATGTCCTTGCCTTATCTGAATCCTGGCTCAGGAAGGCCACCAAAAATTCTGAGATTTCCATACCCAACTATAACATTTACCATCAAGATAGAACTGCCAAAGAGGGAGGAGTTGCAGTCTACTGCAGAGAGAGCCTGCAAAGTAATGTCATACTTTCCAGGTCCATACCCAAACAGTTCGAACGTCTAATTTTAAAAATGAATCGCTCCAGAAATAAGTCTCTCACTGTTGCCGCCTGCTACCGACCCCCCTCAGCTCCCAGCTGTGCCCTGGACACCATTTGTGAATTGATCGCCCCCCATCTAGCTTCAGAGTTCGCTGTGTTAGGTGACGTAAACTGGGATATGCTTAACACCTCGGCAGTCCTACAATCTAAGCTAGATGCCCTCAATCTCACACAAATCATCAAGGAACCCACCAGGTACAACCCTAAATCCGTAAACATGGGCACCCTCATAGACATTATCCTGACCAACTTGCCCTCCAAATACACCTCCGCTGTCTTCAATCAGGATCTCAGCAATCACTGCCTCATTGCCTGTATCCGCTACAGGTCCGCGGTCAAACGACCACCCCTCATCACTGTCAAACGCTCCCTAAAACACTTCTGCAAGCAGGCCTTTCTAATTGAACTGGCCCGGGTATCCTGGAAGGATATTGAACTCATCCCGTCAGTTGAGGATGCCTGGTCATTCTTTAAAAAGTAACTTCAGCGCCTCTCTCTTCAACCGCAGGAGGCTGAAGGCCTGGCTTGTCACCAAAAGCACTCACCATCTTAGATAAGCATGCTCCGTTCACAAAATGCAGAACTAAGAACAGATATAGCCCTTGGTTCACTCCAGACCTGACTGCCCTCGACCAGCACAAAAACATCCTGTGGTGGACTGCAATAGCATCGGATAGTCCCGGCGATATACAACTGTTCAGGGAAGTCAGAAACCAATACACGCAGTCAGTCAGGAAAGCAAAGGCCAGCTTTTTCAAGCAGAAATTTGCATCCTGTAGCTCTAACTCCAAAAAGTTCTGGGACACTGTAAAGTCCATGGAGAACAAGAGCACCTCCTCCCAGCTGCCCACTGCACTGAGGCTAGGTAACATGGTCACCACCGATAAATCCGTGATAATCGAAAACTTCAAGTATTTCTCAACGGCTAGCAATGCCTTCCTCCTGGCTACTCCAACCTCGGCCAACAGCTCCTCCCCCCCGCAGCTACTCGCCCAAGCCTCCCCAGCTTCCCATTTACCCAAATCCAGATAGCAGATGTTCTGAAAGAGCTGCAAAACCTGGACCCATACAAATCAGCTGGGCTTGACAATCTGGACCCTCTATTTCTGAAACTATCCGCCGCCATTGTTGCAACCCCTATTACCAACCTGTTCAACCTCTCTTTTGTATCGTCTGAGATACCCAAGGATTGGGAAGCTGCTGCGGTCATCCCCCTCTTCAAAGGGGGAGACACCCTGGACCCAAACTGTTACAGACCTATATCCATCCTGCCCTGCCTATCTAAGGTCTTCGAAAGCCAAGTTAACAAACAGATCACTGACCATCTCAAATCCCATCGTACCTTCTCCGCTGTGCAATCCGGTTTCTGAGCTGGTCAGGGGTGCACCTCAGCCACGCTCAAGGTACTAAACGATATCATTACTGCCATCAATAAAAGACAGTACTGTGAAGCCGTCTTCATCGACCTGGCCAAGGCTTTCGACTCTGTCAATCACCATACTCTTATCGGCAGACTCAGAAGCCTCTGTTTTTCTAATGACTGCCTTGCCTGGTTCAGCACTACTTTGCAGACAGAGTTCAGTGTATCAAATCGGGGGGCATGTTGTCCGGTCCTCTGGCAGTCTCTATGGGGGTACCACAGGGTTCAGTTCTCGGGCTGACTCTTTTCTCTGTATATATCAATGATGCTGCTCTTCTGCGGGCGATTCCCTCATCCACCTCTATGCAGACGACACCATTCTGTATACTTCTGGCCCTTCCTTGGACACTGTGCTATCTAACCTCCAAACGAGCTTAAATGCCATACAACACTCCTTCCGTGGCCTCCAACTGCTCTTGAACGCTAGTAAAACCAAATGCATGCTTTTCAACCGTTTGCTGTCTGCACCCGCACGCCCGACTAGCATCACCACCCTGGGTGGTTCCGACCTAGAATATGTGGACATCTACAAGTACCTAGGTGTCTGGCTAGACTGTAAACTCTCCTTCCAGACTCATATCAAACATCTCCAATCCAAAATCCAATATAGAGTCGGCTTTCTATTTCGCAACAAAATAGCTTCCAATGCTCTACTCAGCAAACTAGATGCAGTTTATCACAGTGCCATCCGCTTTGTTACTAAAGCACCTTATACCACTCACCACTGCGACCTGTATGCCCTAGTCGGCTGGCCCTCGCTACATATTCGTCGCCAGACCCACTGGCTCCAGGTCATCTACAAGTCCATGCTAGGTAAAGCTCTGCCTTATCTCAGTTCACTGGTCACGATGGCAACACCCACCCGTAGCACACACTCCAGCAGGTGTATCTCACTGATCATCCCTAAAGCCAACACCTCATTTGGCCGCCTTTCCTTCCAGTTCTCTGCTGCCTGTGACTGGAACGAATTGCAAAAATCGCTGAAGTTGGAGACTTTTATTTCCCTCACCAACTTTAAACATCTGCTATCTGAGCAGCTAACCGATCGCTGCAGCTGTACATAGTCCATCGGGTAAATAGCCCACCCAATCTACCTACCTCATCCCCATACTGTTTTTATTTATTACCTTTCTGCTCTTTTGCACACCAGTATCTCTACTTGCACATGATCATCTGATCATTTATCACTCCAGTGTTAATCTGCTAAATTGTAATTATTCGCTCCTATGGCCTATTTATTGCCTACCTCCTCATGCCTTTTGCACACAATGTATATAGATAATTTTTTTCTACTGTGTTATTGACTTGTTTATTGTTTACTCCATGTGTAACTCTGTGTTGTTGTCTGTTCACACTGCTATGCTTTATCTTGGCCAGGTCGCAGTTGTAAATGAGAACTTGTTCTCAACTAGCCTACCTGGTTAAATAAAGGTGAAATAAATAAAAATAAATAAAAAATGCTTTCAGAAGTTTTTCCTTTCTAGATGAAAGCATGGCTGTAGTGGATACTAAACACATGGTGTCGTCACAACACTAGTCCACCAAAAACCACAGAAGCAGCATATTAAAACACCTCTGTGTGTCTGCGATGAATATCTACTGCTGCCAGGCAGAGGCAGGCTGACCCAGACCTATTCTCATTATCTCATTCACCATCTGCATCATTATCATGCAGAACACACAGTCGAGATGCACACACACACGCACGCACACACACACACACACGCACATCATTAAGATGTAGAATGCACCGTCGACAGAGTAATCAGTTTGTACGCAAACGCGATTGGGCTCGACTGACCACAGAGCACATGAGTTGTGCATCCATCCATCATTATTCACAACAACGCTGCATCTCCAACAAAAGACAGAGGAACGATTCATTAAATGTGAATACAAGGACTTGGACTATTAAATCATCAGTTTTATTCCATTCTTTATTCACATTGAGTCACAGTGAGTCTACATGCTCTCAGTGGGTCTACAAGGTCTCAATGAGAATACATGGTCACAGTGAGTTTACATAGTCACAGTGAGTTTACATAGTCTCAATGGGTCTACAAGGTCTCAGTGAGTATACATAGTCTCAGTGGGTCTACATAGTCTCAGTGAGTACACATAGTCTCAATGGGTATACATAGTCTCAGTGAGTATACATAGTCTCAGTGGGTCTACAAGGTCTCAATGAGTATTCATGGTCACAGTGAGTTTACATAGTCTCAATGAGTATACATAGTCTCAGTGAGTCTACATAGTCTCAATGAGTATACATAGTCTCAGTGGGTCTACATGGTCACAGTGAGTATACATGGTCACAGTGGGTCTACAAGGTCTCAGTGGGTCTACGAGGTCTCAGTGAGTATACATAGTCTCAGTGGGTCTACATAGTCTCAGTGAGTATACATAGTCTCAGTGGGTCTACATAGTCTCAGTGAGTATACATAGTCTCAGTGGGTCTACATAGTCTCAGTGAGTATACATGGTCAAAGTGGGTCTACGTGGTCAAAGTGGGTCTACATGGTCCATTAGGGAGAGCAGGGCTGGGGCGGAGGGACACAGATACATACACACACACACACACACAGTTGCTCAGACACATACACATACGCTCGAATGCACAAACACACAGAAACACAGAAACACAGTAAATGCCTGGGCTGTGAACTAACTGTGGCCAGCGCGACCAGGGTTAATATAAAAACAGCCACTAAATAGGATTTGTGCTCAATGGAATACAGCGCCGTGAAAGTCCATTAGGGACCAGGCTAATGAAATTGAAACAGCTTGGTGATCAAATTAGAATCTGTTCCGTAGATATTTAATTTAAAGTGCTGGTGAATTCGATCTATTTCATTTTGGGTCTCCCGGTCAAAATTACGCACCATAAACCAAGCAGAATAAATTCATCCAGTCATTTCTCTCGCTTTTCTCCTACTTTACATTTTCTCTTGTTCTCTCGCTTTCCTCTCAAATAGGAGGAAAAGTTTATACAATTTTTAAAAAAGTGTTCCAAAAGGGATTTTCATCTGTCTCCATAGGAGAACCCTTCTTGGTTTCAGGGAGAACGCCTTTTGGTTCCACGTAGAACACCTTTTGGAAAGGGTCTTACATGGAACCCAAAAGGTTTATACCTTAAACCAAAAGGGTTTTACCCGGAATCGAAAAGGGTTCTTCAAATGGTTCTCCTATGGGGACAGCCGAAGAACCCTTTTAGGTTCTAGATAGCACCTTTTTTCTAAGTGTAGAGAACAGAAAGGATGGAGTGCATGAAATGGAGTCCTACACTGAGTTATACTGGTAAAAGGACATTTAATAAAGAGCAACCATTTTGGTCCAAGACCTTCACCGATCGCCAACAAAACATAAAAGCCAAAATATAGCACTCATACTTTTTCAACGAAACGTCTTAATATCTAGGCTTATAGGTTAAGATCTTACAGAGAGCAACACAGGGAGAGAACTAAAGGGAGAGAAATCAAGAGACATACAAGAGAAATCTCATAAGATACTGTAACACTCTGCTTCTGACCTTTCTATGACCTTTCCATGACCTTTCCAAGGGCTTCTCCTGCGAGATGAACTTCAGCTGCTCTGGCAAATATATGGTTCCTGCCAGCTCTTACAGGAAAGGAAATAGCTTTGAGCTGAATGACAAGACACTACAGACAGATTGAAGCGGTGCCCACTTGGTATTTTCAAATCCCTCCACTAACATCTCAGGGGCAACATCCATCATGCAACGCATGCACGACACAAACAAAAAAAAGTTGGGAATATCAGACTGACTTAGAAATCTAAGCCTTTAGTAGAGCCATGAAATATGAACAATTATGGTTGGAGGCAGGGATACAAAACAGCACAAAAAACAAGAATACAAGCCAGTGAGATCCGAGCAGCTCAGTGTAATCAGGTGGACAGCAGACACCGTGGGTAAGAGCTCCAGAGATCCTCCATTCCCCAGTTCCAGATGGAGACAGAGCCGGCAGCAGCTTTGGGATGAATCTGCCTTCCTTTGAACATCAGAGAACGTCTTGGACTCGGCGCTCACGGGGAAGACAACAGGGAAAAGATAAAGGAAACGGAATTGACATCCTCCCATCTGTTTACACACCATCCTGGGCAACTCTCTGACTTCTGGGGCAGGCAGATGGAAACGGAATAGACATCCTCCCATCTGCTTACACACCATCCTGGGCAACTCTCTGACTTCTGGGTCAGGGAGATGGAAACGGAAGAGACATCCTCCTATCTGTTTATATTCCATTCTGGGCAACTCTCTGACTTCTGGGTCAGGCAGATGTAAACAGAAGAGACATCCTCCTATCTGTTTACACACCATTCTGGGCAACGCTCTGACTTCTGGGTCAGGGAGATGGAAACGGAAGAGACATCCTCCTATCTGTTTATATTCCATCCTGGGCAACGCTCTGACTTCTGGGTCAGGGAGATGGAAACGGAATAGACATCCTCCCATCTGTTTACACACCATCCTGGGCAACGCTCTGACTTCTGGGTCAGGCAGATGGAAACGGAATAGACATCCTCCCATCTGTTTACACACCATCCTGGGCAACGCTCTGACTTCTGGGTCAGGGAGATGGAAACAGAAGAGACATCCTCCCATCTGTTTACACACCATCCTGGGCAACTCTCTGACTTCTGGGTCAGGCAGATGGAAACGGAAGAGACATCCTCCTATCTGTTTATATTCCATTCTGGGCAACTCTCTGACTTCTGGGTCAGGGAGATGGAAACGGAAGAGACATCCTCCTATCTGTTTATATTCCATCCTGGGCAACGCTCTGGCTTCTGGGTCAGGGAGATGGAAACGGAATAGACATCCTCCTATCTGTTTATATTCCATCCTGGGCAACGCTCTGGCTTCTGGGTCAGGGAGATGGAAACGGAATAGACATCCTCCTATCTGTTTATATTCCATCCTGGGCAACGCTCTGGCTTCTGGGTCAGGGAGATGGAAACGCACAGCCGCATGCATACAAACAATGTCAAGCCTCTAGTAGTGGCACGTTTAAGGCCATTGTTCTCTAGCATCAAAAACGCTAGTGACGCTAACGCTAGCTGGTGCCCACACACAAACAGGTGATAGGCTAAAAGGCTAATGCTGCTCCCTGGCAGAGAGTAGGCTAACAACAGTATCCAGACAGGTGAGGATCTGAGCCCAGGGTTTAGGCCATGCATGCAGAGTAGGCTAATGCCTTTAGAGGAAATGGTGAAGCTGGGAAGATTGAGGGTTTAGGCTGAAATCAGGGGTGTCTATGAGGCAGACAGAAAAGGTCTTTGTGACTCACCCACCAGTGGGCAGACAGATGTAGATATTCCTGCCAAGGTCTCAAGGAGAGATAGATACCACTCAACAGCGGTGTTTGTGCTGGGATAAACCCCTTACCACCCACCACCTCACCTACAGAGGTACGAGACACAGGCTGTAAAGAGCTAGGTCATTGCAGTGATCATTGCCATAGTACATAGGCTACTGATCTCTTTGTGCGACAGTCTTCCAGCCATGTGTGAACCGGTTCAAGTCCTTCCAGAATTTGCTGCATTGTGACGCAATGAAGCCGTGCTTACACACGGCTTTACACAGAAAACTATTACCTCAAGATAGAGTATGATCTACCTCCTGCTTATAACAGACTCATATCATATCATTATAATTCAGACAACTTTCATGCATGATTAACTCTTGTGGATCTAATCCAGACTTATCCTCTTTCCCCAAAGGGAGGTTCAGAAACCTGCTGGGTTGTATATCATATCTATATATTCATACTGGGCTCTATATATTATCTATATACAGTACCAGTTAAAAGTTTTGACACACCCACTCATTCCAGGGTTTTTCTTAATTTGAACTATTTTCTGCATTGTAGAATAATAGTGAAGACATCAAAACTAACATATAACACATATGCTATCATGTAGTAAACAAATCAAAACATGTTTTATATTTGAGATTCTTCAAAGCAGCCAAACTTTGCCTTGACGACAGCTTTGTTTACTATTGGCATTCTCTCAACCAGCTTCATGAGGTAGTCACCTGGAATGCATTTGAATTAATTAATACTGGGCTCTATACATTATCTATATATACAGTGGGTCAAAAAAGTATTTAGTCAGCCAACAATTGTGCAAGTTCTCCCACTTAAAAAGATGAGAGAGGCATGTAATTTCCACCATAGTTACACTTCAACTATGACAGACGAAATGAGAAATAAAATCCAGAAAATCACATTGTAGGATTTTTTATGAATTTATTTGCAAATTATGGTGGAAAATAAGTATTTGGTCACCTACAAACAAGCAAGATTTCTGGCTCTCACAGACCTGTAACTTTTTCTTTAAGAGGCTCCTCTGTCCTCCACTCGTTATCTGTATTAATGGCACCTATTTGAACTTGTTATCAGTATAAAAGACACCTGTCCACAACTTCAAACAGTCACACTACAAACTCCACTATGGCCAAGACCAAAGAGCTGTCAAAGGACACCAGAAACAAAATTGTAGACCTGCACCAGGCTGGGAAGACTGAATCTGCAAAAGGAAACAGTTTGGTTTGAAGAAATCAACTGTGGGAGCAATTATTAGGAAATGGAAGACATACAAGACCACTTATAATCTCCCTCGATCTGGGGCTCCACGCAAGATCTCACCCCGTGGGGTCAAAATGATCACAAGAACGGTGAGCAAAAATCCCAGAACCACACGGGGGGACCTAGTGAATGACCTGCAGAGAGCTGGGACCAAAGTAACAAAGCCTACCATCAGTAACACACTACGCCGCCAGGGACTGAAATCCTGCAGTGCCAGACGTGTCCCCCTGCTTAAGCCAGTACATGTCCAGGCCCGTCTGAAGTTTGCTAGAGAGCATTTGAATGATCCAGAAGAAGATTGGGAGAATGTCATATGGTCAGATGAAACCAAAATATAACTTTTGGGTAAAAACTCAACTCGTCGTGTTTGGAGGACAAAGAATGCAACAAAGAGTTGCATCCAAAGAACACCATACCTACTGTGAAGCATGGGGGTGGAAACATCATGCTTTGGGGCTGTTTTTCTGCAAAGGGACCAGGACGACTGATCCGTGTAAAGGAAAGAATGAATGGGGCCATGTATCGTGAGATTTTGAGTGAAAACCTCCTTCCATCAGCAAGGGCATTGAAGATGAAACGTGGCTGGGTCTTTCAGCATGACAATGATCCCAAACACACCTCCCGGGCAATGAAGGAGTGGCTTCGTAAGAAGCATTTCAAGGTCCTAGCCAGTCTCCAGATCTCAACCCCATAGAAAATCTTTGGAGAGAGTTGAAAGTCCGTGTTGCCCAGCAACAGCCCCAAACCATCACTGCTCTAGAGGAGATCTGCATGGAGGAATGGGCCAAAATACCAGCAACAGTGTGTGAAAACCTTGTGAAGACTTACAGAAAACATTTGACCTCTGTCATTGCCAAGAAAGGGTATATAACAAAGTATTGAGATAAACTTTTGTTATTGACCAAATACTTATTTTCCACCATAATTTGCAAATAAATTCATTAAAAATAATTTTGTCTGTCATAGTTGAAGTGTACCTATGATGAAAATTACAGGCCTCTCTCATCTTTTTAAGTGGGAGAACTTGCACAATTGGTGGCTGACTAAATACTTTTTTGCCCCACTGTATATATGTTAATACTGGGCTCTAAATATTATCTCTATATATTTATAATGGGCTCTATATATTATCTATATATATTTATACTGGGCTCTATATATTATCTTTATATATTTAAAATGGGCTCTATATATTATCTCTATATATTTATACTGGGCTCTATATATTATCTATATATATTTTTACTGGGATCTATATAATATCATAATATCTATATATATATATATTTATACTGGGCTCTATATATTATCTATATATATTTATACTGTGTTCTAGAAATGACCTCTATATATTTACATTGGGCTCTATATATTATCTCTATATGTTTATACTGGGCTCTATATATTATCTCTATGTATTTATACTGGGCTCTAAATATTATATATGTATGTTAATACTGGGCTCTATGTATTGTTTATACTGGGCTCTATATATTATCTCTGTATATTTATACTGGGCTCTATATATTATCTCTGTATATTTATACAGGGCTTTATATATTATCTCTGTATATTTATACAGGGCTCTATATATTATCTATATATGTTAATACTGGGCTCTCTATATTATCTCTATATATTTATACTAGGCTCTATATATTATCTATATATGTTAATACTGGGCTCTATATATTATCTCTATATATTTATACTGGGCTCTATATATTATCTATATATGTTAATACTGGGCTCTATATATTATCTCTATATATTTATAATGGGCTCTATATATTATCTCTGTATACCTATACTGGGCTCTAAATATTATCTATAGATGTTAATACTGGGCTCTATATATTTATACCGGGCTCTATATATAATATATATATGTTAATACTGGGCTCTATATATTATCTCTATATATTTATACTGGGCTCTATATATTATCTATATATGTTAATACTGGGCTCTATATATTTTAATACTGGGCTTTATATATATTATCTATATATGTTAATACTGGGCTATATATTACATCTATATATTACATGTCCATGTTCATATACACTATGGACATGTTCCAAATGGATACCTGCTCTGTATATAGTGTACTACATTTAACCAGGAACCATAGGGATCTGGTCAAAAGTAGTGCACTTTAAAGGGAACAGGGTGTAATTTTGGACTCATACCCTATCTGGACAGCCCAGCATCTCTCATCTCTTATACATGGCCCTCTCCTATACTACCATTACTATATCAAACCCTCTGGCCATTCATTAAGCATGACTAGGATAGGCTAACACACTGTGGAGGTCAATAGCTAACATACTGATGGATCAATGAGCTGAGCTAGAGGCTAATCAATGAGACTGATATGACGATTCTTCAATAGGAATAACAAGCTATGATATCTTCCCATAAATGCATGCGCGTATGTGTGGAGATATGAGAGAAAATACATTTTGGAATGGATAAGATAATCATTTCACTACTGACAGATGCTCGGTGAGTTTGACATGCTTTGAGATAAACCTAGCGACCGGACCCCCTGCTGTGTAGGGAGCGGATGAACATTTCCCATGCTCTCTGTGTGTCAGCGTCCTTCATAGCTTCACAGCTTCAGTATTTACTGTGTTCAGCAGTAGGGAGAATGAAAAGAGAGAGAGAGAGAGAGTGGAGAAGAAAGAGAGGAAGTTTGGCACAAACTGTAGAGTTCATTTGACTACGCCATAAATATTATGCAGTATCACCAGCCTGTGCATTCAGACATCTTATTCTGAGCAACAGAAGCATCTATAAAACCAGGAGAGGTGCTGGAGGACAGACAGAGACAGTTAGAGGTGCTGGTGAGGACAGCCTGAGAGACGTTTAAAGGTGCTGGTGAGGACAGCCTGAGAGACATTTAAAGGTGCCAGTGAGGACAGCCTGAGAGACAGTTAGAGGTGCTAGTGAGGACAGCCTGAGAGACGTTTAAAGGTGCTGGTGAGGACAGCCTGAGAGACATTTAAAGGTGCCAGTGAGGACAGCCTGAGAGACAGTTAGAAGTGCTAGTGAGGACAGCCTGAGAGACAGTTAGAGGTGCTGGTGAGGACAGCCTGAGAGATATTTAAAGGTGCTGGTGGGGACAGCCTGAGAGACAGTTAAAGGTGCTGGTGAGGACAGCCTGAGAGACATTTAAAGGTGCTAGTGAGGACAGCCTGAGAGACAGTTAGATGTGCTAGTGAGGACAGCCTGAGAGACAGTTAGAGGTGCTAGTGAGGACAGCCTGAGAGACAGTTAGAGGTGCTGGTGAGGACAGCCTGAGAGACATTTAAAGGTGCTGTGAGGACAGCCTGAGAGACAGTTAAAGGTGCTGGTGAGGACAGCCTGAGAGACATTTAAAGGTGCTGGTGAGGACAGCCTGAGAGACATTTAAAGGTGCTAGTGAGGACAGCCTGAGAGACAGTTAAAGGTGCTGGTGAGGACAGCCTGAGACAGTTAGAGGTGCTGGTGAGGACAGAGAGACAGTTAAAGGTGCTAGTGAGGACAGAGAGACAGTTAGAGGTGCTGCTGAGGACAGCCTGAGAGACAGCTAAAGGTGCTGGTGAGGACAGAGAGACAGTTATAGGTGCTGGTGCGGACAGAGAGACAGTTAGAGGTGCTGGTGAGGACAGAGAGACAGTTAGAGGTGCTGGTGAGGACAGAGAGACAGTTAGAGGTGCTGGTGAGGACAGCCTGAGAGAGAGACACAAGGGCTTCTGAAAAGGAGTCTGAATAACCCAAACCTAAAATGTCTGAATAAAAGGAGAGGAAATATCTGGGTTGTCGGTCTTCCTCACTTCAAATAGCATTAAGGCTGTATCATAGCCTACTTCTGGAGCGCAGTGGACACTTTCGGGCCACGTTGTCTTCAAATCTCCACTTACCTATTCAGAGCAAACATGCTCTTCCGGCCCATGTAAATATTATAAATGCTCGCTGAGGGATATTTGAGACATTTCTTGAGGTGTCAATTATGTAACTGGTCAGAAAACAATGTTTTCTATACCCTCCTTGCATGGCATCCTTGCTCTGCCTTCCCTCCACACAATCTTCAATATTAGTTAAGAGACATGTCTTCATTATTAGTTAAGAGACATGTCTTCATTATTAGTTAAAGAGACATGTCTTCATTATTAGTTAAAGAGACATGTCTTCATTATGAGTTAAAGAGGACATGTCATCGTTATTATTTAAAGAGACACGTCATCATTATTATTTAAAGAGGACATGTCATCATTATTATTTAAAGAGATGTCTTCATTATTAGTTAAAGAGACATGTCTTCATTATTAGTTAAAGAGACATGTCTTCATTATTATTTAAAGAGACACGTCTTCATTATTAGTTAAAGAGACATGTCTTCATTATTAGTTAAAGAGACATGTCTTCATTATTAGTTAAAGAGACACGTCTTCATTATTAGTTAAAGAGACATGTCATCATTATTAGTTAAAGAGACACGTCTTCATTATTAGTTAAAGAGACATGTCATCATTATTAGTTAAAGATACACGTCTTCATTATTAGTTAAAGAGACATGTCATCATTATTAGTTAAAGAGACATGTCTTCATTATTAGTTAAAGAGACACGTCTTCATTATTAGTTAAAGAGACATGTCTTCATTATTAGTTAAAGAGACATGTCTTCATTATTAGTTAAAGAGACATGTCTTCATTATTAGTTAAAGAGACACGTCTTCATTATTAGTTAAAGAGACACGTCTTCATTATTAGTTAAAGAGACATGTCTTCATTATTAGTTAAAGAGACATGTCTTCATTATTAGTTAAAGAGACATGTCTTCATTATTAGTTAAAGAGACACGTCTTCATTATTAGTTAAAGAGACACGTCTTCATTATTAGTTAAAGAGACATGTCTTCATTATTAGTTAAAGAGACACGTCTTCATTATTAGTTAAAGAGACACGTCTTCATTATTAGTTAAAGAGACATGTCATCATTATTAGTTAAAGAGACATGTCTTCATTATTAGTTAAAGAGACACGTCTTCATTATTAGTTAAAGAGACACGTCTTCATTATTAGTTAAAGAGACACGTCTTCATTATTAGTTAAAGAGACACGTCTTCATTATTAGTTAAAGAGACACGTCTTCATTATTAGTTAAAGAGACATGTCATCATTATTAGTTAAAGAGACACGTCTTCATTATTAGTTAAAGAGACACGTCTTCATTATTAGTTAAAGAGACATGTCTTCATTATTAGTTAAAGAGACATGTCTTCATTATTATTTAAAGAGACACGTCTTCATTATTAGTTAAAGAGACATGTCTTCATTATTAGTTAAAGAGACATGTCTTCATTATTAGTTAAAGAGACACGTCATCATTATTAGTTAAAGAGACATGTCATCATTATTAGTTAAAGAGACACGTCTTCATTATTAGTTAAAGAGACATGTCTTCATTATTAGTTAAAGAGACACGTCATCATTATTAGTTAAAGAGACATGTCTTCATTATTAGTTAAAGAGACATGTCTTCATTATTAGTTAAAGAGACACGTCTTCATTATTAGTTAAAGAGACACGTCTTCATTATTAGTTAAAGAGACACGTCTTCATTATTAGTTAAAGAGACACGTCTTCATTATTAGTTAAAGAGACACGTCTTCATTATTAGTTAAAGAGACATGTCATCATTATTAGTTAAAGAGACATGTCATCATTATTAGTTAAAGAGACATGTCTTCATTATTAGTTAAAGAGACACGTCTTCATTATTAGTTAAAGAGACATGTCTTCATTATTAGTTAAAGAGACATGTCTTCATTATTAGTTAAAGAGACACGTCATCATTATTAGTTAGAGACACGTCATCATTATTAGTTAAAGAGACACGTCATCATTATTAGTTAAAGAGACACGTCTTCATTATTATTTAAAGTTAAAGACACGTCTTCATTATTAGTTAAAGAGACACGTCTTCATTATTAGTTAAAGAGACACGTCTTCATTATTAGTTAAAGAGACACGTCTTCATTATTAGTTAAAGAGACATGTCTTCATTATTAGTTAAAGAGACACGTCTTCATTATTAAGAGACATGTCTTCATTATTAGTTAAAGAGACATGTCTTCATTATTATTTAAAGAGACACGTCTTCATTATTAGTTAAAGAGACACGTCTTCATTATTATTTAAAGAGACATGTCTTCATTATTATTTAAAGAGACATGTCTTCATTATTATTTAAAGAGACATGTCTTCATTATTATTTAAAGAGACACGTCTTCATTATTAGTTAAAGAGACACGTCTTCATTATTAGTTAAAGAGACATGTCTTCATTATTAGTTAAAGAGACATGTCTTCATTATTAGTTAAAGAGACATGTCTTCATTATTAGTTAAAGAGACATGTCTTCATTATTAGTTAAAGAGACATGTCTTCATTATTAGTTAAAGAGACACGTCTTCATTATTAGTTAAAGAGACACGTCTTCATTATTAGTTAAAGAGACACGTCTTCATCATTATTAGACACGTCTTCATTTAAAGAGACACGTCTTCATTATTAGTTAAAGAGACACGTCTTCATTATTAGTTAGAGACATGTCTTCATTATTAGTTAAAGAGACATGTCTTCATTATTATTTAAAGAGACACGTCTTCATTATTAGTTAAAGAGACATGTCTTCATTATTAGTTAAAGAGACATGTCTTCATTATTATTTAAAGAGACACGTCTTCATTATTAGTTAAAGAGACATGTCTTCATTATTAGTTAAAGAGACATGTCTTCATTATTAGTTAAAGAGACACGTCTTCATTATTAGTTAAAGAGACACGTCTTTATTATTAGTTAAAGAGACATGTCTTCATTATTAGTTAAAGAGACATGTCTTCATTATTAGTTAAAGAGACATGTCTTCATTATTAGTTAAAGAGACACGTCTTCATTATTAGTTAAAGAGACATGTCATCATTATTAGTTAAAGAGACATGTCTTCATTATGAGTTAAAGAGACATGTCATCATTATTAGTTAAAGAGACACGTCTTCATTATTAGTTAAAGAGACACGTCTTCATTATTAGTTAAAGAGACACGTCTTCATTATTAGTTAAAGAGACACGTCTTCATTATTAGTTAAAGAGACATGTCTTCATTATTAGTTAAAGAGACATGTCTTCATTATTAGTTAAAGAGACACGTCATCATTATTAGTTAGAGACACATCATCATTATTAGTTAAAGAGACACGTCATCATTATTAGTTAAAGAGACATGACTTCATTATTAGTTAAAGAGACTGGAGAGGTCTTCATTATTAGTTAAAGAGACATGTCTCATTATTAGTTAAAGAGACATGTCTTCATTATTAGTTAAAGAGACATGTCTTCATTATTAGTTAAAGAGACATGTCTTCATTATTAGTTAAAGAGACATGTCTTCATTATTAGTTAAAGAGACATGTCTTCATTATTAGTTAAAGAGACACGTCTTCATTATTAGTTAAAGAGACATGTCTTCATTATTAGTTAAAGAGACATGTCTTCATTATTAGTTAAAGAGACATGTCTTCATTATTAGTTAAAGAGACATGTCTCATTATTAGTTAAAGAGACATGTCTTCATTATTAGTTAAAGAGACATGTCTCATTATTAGTTAAAGAGACATGTCATCATTATTAGTTAAAGAGACATGTCTCATTATTAGTTAAAGAGACATTATTAGTTAAAGAGACATGTCATTATTAGTTAAAGAGACATGTCTCATTATTAGTTAAAGAGACATGTCTTCATTATTAGTTAAAGAGACATGTCTGTTAAAGAGACATGTATCATTATTAGTTAAAGAGACATGTCTTCATTATTAGTTAAAGAGACATGTCATGGAGGTTAGTTAAAGAGACATGTCTTCATTATCAGTTAAAGAGACATGTCATCATTATTAGTTAAAGAGACATGTCTCATTATTAGTTAAAGAGACATGTCTGTTAAAGAGACATGTATCATTATTAGTTAAAGAGACATGTCTCATTATTAGTTAAAGAGACATGTCATCATTATTAGTTAAAGAGACATGTCTCATTATTAGTTAAAGAGACACGTCTTCATTATTAGTTAAAGAGACATGTCTGGAGGTCTTCATTATTAGTTAAAGAGACATGTCTGGATCATTATTAGTTAAAGAGACATGTCTTCATTATAGTTAAAGAGACATGTCATCATTATTAGTTAAAGAGACATGTCTTCATTATTAGTTAAAGAGACATGTCTTCATTATTATCAGTTAAAGAGACATGTCTCATTATTAGTTAAAGAGACATGTCTCATTATCAGTTAAAGAGACATGTCTCATTATTAGTTAAAGAGACATGTCTCATTATTAGTTAAAGAGACATGTCTTCATTATTAGTTAAAGAGACATGTCTCATTATTAGTTAAAGAGACATGTCTTCATTATCAGTTAAAGAGACATGTCTCATTATTAGTTAAAAGAGACATGTCTTCAGGTATTAGTTAAAGAGACATGTCTCATTATTAGTTAAAGAGACATGTCTCATTATCAGTTAAAGAGACATGTCTGGAGGTATCAGTTAAAGAGACATGTCTGTTAAAGAGGTATTATTAGTTAAAGAGACATGTCTCATTATCAGTTAAAGAGACATGTCATTATTGTTAAAGAGACATCAGTTAAAGAGACATGTCTTCATTATCAGTTAAAGAGACATGTCTGGAGGTATCAGTTAAAGAGACATGTCTGGAGGTATCAGTTAAAGAGACATGTCATTATTAGTTAAAGAGACATGTCTTCAGGTATTAGTTAAAGAGACATGTTCATTATTCAGTTAAAGAGACATGTCATCAGGTATCAGTTAAAGAGACATGTCTGTTAAAGGTATCATTATTAGTTAAAGAGACATGTCTGGAGGTATCAGTTAAAGAGACATGTCTGGAGGTATCAGTTAAAGAGACATGTCATTATTAGTTAAAGAGACATGTATCAGTTATTAGTTAAAGAGACATGTCTTCATTATTAGTTAGAAGATTACATGTCTGGAGGTATCAGTTAAAGAGACATGTCTGGAGGTATCAGTTAAAGAGACATGTCTGGAGGTATCAGTTAAAGAGACATGTCTGGAGGTATCAGTTAAAGAGACATGTCTCAGGTATCAGTTAAAGAGACATGTCTGGAGGTATTCAGTTAAAGAGACATGTCTGGATTATTCAGTTAAAGAGACATGTCATCATTATTTAAAGAGACATGTCTGGAGGTATAGTTAAAGAGACATGTCTGGAGGTAAGTTAAAGAGACATGTCTGGAGGTATCAGTTAAAGAGACATGTCTGTCTGTTAAAGAGACATGTATCAGTTAAAGAGACATGTCAGTTAAAGAGACATGTCTGGAGGTATCAGTTAAAGAGGTATCAGTATCAGTTAAAGAGACATGTCTGGAGGTATCAGTTAAAGAGACATGTCTGGAGGTATCAGTTAAAGAGACATGTCTGGAGGTATCAGTTAAAGAGACATGTCTGGAGGTATCAGTTAAAGAGACATGTCTGGAGGTATCAGTTAAAGAGACATGTCTGGAGGTATCAGTTAAAGAGACATGTCTGGAGGTATCAGTTAAAGAGACATGTCTGGAGGTATCAGTTAAAGAGACATGTCTGGAGGTATCAGTTAAAGAGACACGTCTGGAGGTATCAGTTAAAGAGACATGTCTGGAGGTATCAGTTAAAGAGACATGTCTGGAGGTATCAGTTAAAGAGACATGTCTGGAGGTATCAGTTAAAGAGACACGTCATCATTATTAGTTAAAGAGACATGTCTGGAGGTATCAGTTAAAGAGACATGTCTGGAGGTATCAGTTAAAGAGACATGTCTGGAGGTATCAGTTAAAGAGACACGTCATCATTATTAGTTAAAGAGACATGTCTGGAGGTATCAGTTAAAGAGACATGTCTGGAGGTATCAGTTAAAGAGACATGTCTGGAGGTATCAGTTAAAGAGACATGTCTGGAGGTATCAGTTAAAGAGACATGTCTGGAGGTATCAGTTAAAGAGACATGTCTGGAGGTATCAGTTAAAGAGACATGTCTGGAGGTATCAGTTAAAGAGACATGTCTGGAGGTATCAGTTAAAGAGACATGTCTGGAGGTATCAGTTAAAGAGACATGTCTGGAGGTATCAGTTAAAGAGACATGTCTGGAGGTATCAGTTAAAGAGACATGTCTGGAGGTATCAGTTAAAGAGACATGTCATGTCATGTCTGGAGGTATCAGTTAAAGAGACATGTCTGGAGGTATCAGTTAAAGAGACATGTCTGGAGGTAAGTTAAAGAGACATGTCTGGAGGTATCAGTTAAAGAGACATGTCTGGAGGTATCAGTTAAAGAGACATGTCTGGAGGTATCAGTTAAAGAGACATGTCTGGAGGTCAGTTAAAGAGACATGTCTGGAGGTATAGTTAAAGAGACATGTCTGGAGGTATCAGTTAAAGAGACATGTCTGGAGGTATCAGTTAAAGAGACATGTCTGAGACATGTCTGGAGGTATCAGTTAAAGAGACATGTCTGGAGGTATCAGTTAAAGAGACATGTCTGGAGGTATCAGTTAAAGAGACATGTCTGGAGGTATCAGTTAAAGAGACATGTCTTAGGTTAAAGAGACATGTCTGGAGGTATCAGTTAAAGAGACATGTCTGGAGGTATCAGTTAAAGAGACATGTCTGGAGGTAAAGAGACATGTCAGGTTAAAGAGACATGTCTGGAGGTATCAGTTAAAGAGACATGTCTGGAGGTATGTCTGTCTGGAGGTATCAGTTAAAGAGACATGTCTGGAGGTATCAGTTAAAGAGACATGTCTGGAGGTATCAGTTAAAGAGACATGTCTGGAGGTATCAGTTAAAGAGACATGTCTGGAGGTATCAGTTAAAGAGACATGTCTGGAGGTATCAGTTAAAGAGACATGTCTGGAGGTATCAGTTAAAGAGACATGTCTGGAGGTATCAGTTAAAGAGACATGTCTGAGGTATCAGTTAAAGAGTATCAGTTAAAGAGACATGTCTGGAGGTATCAGTTAAAGAGACATGTCTGGAGGTATCAGTTAAAGAGACATGTCTGGAGGTATCAGTTAAAGAGACATGTCTGGAGGTATCAGTTAAAGAGACATGTCTGGAGGTATCAGTTAAAGAGACATGTCTGGAGGTATCAGTTAAAGAGACATGTCTGGAGGTATCAGTTAAAGAGACATGTCTGGAGGTATCAGTTAAAGAGACATGTCTGGAGGTATCAGTTAAAGAGACATGTCTGGAGGTATCAGTTAAAGAGACATGTCTGGAGGTATCAGTTCTGGAGGTATCAGTTAAAGAGACATGTCTGGAGGTATCAGTTAAAGAGACATGTCTGGAGGTATCAGTTAAAGAGACATGTCTGGAGGTATCAGTTAAAGAGACATGTCTGGAGGTATCAGTTAAAGAGACATGTCTGGAGGTATCAGTTAAAGAGAAAGAGACATGTCAGTTAAAGAGACATGTCTGGAGGTATCAGTTAAAAGATGTCTGGAGGTATCAGTTAAAGAGACATGTCTGGAGGTATCAGTTAAAGAGACATGTCTGGAGGTATCAGTTAAAGAGACATGTCTGGAGGTATCAGTTAAAGAGACATGTCTGGAGGTATCAGTTAAAGAGACATGTCTGGAGGTATCAGTTAAAGAGACATGTCTGGAGGTATCAGTTAAAGAGACATGTCTGGAGGTATCAGTTAAAGAGACATGTCTGGAGGTATCAGTTAAAGAGACATGTCTGGAGGTATCAGTTAAAGAGACATGTCTGGAGGTATCAGTTAAAGAGACATGTCTGGAGGTATCAGTTAAAGAGACATGTCTGGAGGTATCAGTTAAAGAGACATGTCTGGAGGTATCAGTTAAAGAGACATGTCTGGAGGTATCAGTAAAGAGACATGTCTGGAGGTATCAGTTAAAGAGACATGTCTGGAGGTATCAGTTAAAGAGACATGTCTGGAGGTATCAGTTAAAGAGACATGTCTGGAGGTATAAAGAGACATGTCTGGAGGTATTTGTTAAAGAGACATGTCTGGAGGTATCAGTTAAAGAGACATGTCTGGAGGTATCAGTTAAAGAGACATGTCTGGAGGTATCAGTTAAAGAGACATGTCTGGAGGTATCAGTTAAAGAGACATGTCTGGAGGTATTAGTTAAAGAGACATGTCTGGAGGTATCAGTTAAAGAGACATGTCTGGAGGTATCAGTTAAAGAGACATGTCTGGAGGTATCAGTTAAAGAGACATGTCTGGAGGTATCAGTTAAAGAGACATGTCTGGAGGTATCAGTTAAAGAGACATGTCTGGAGGTATCAGTTAAAGAGACATGTCAGTTCAGTTAAAGAGACATGTCTGGAGGTATCAGTTAAAGAGACATGTCTGGAGGTATCAGTTAAGAGACATGTCTGGAGGTATCAGTTAAAGAGACATGTCTGGAGGTATCAGTTAAAGAGACATGTCTGGAGGTATCAGTTAAAGAGACATGTCTGGAGGTATCAGTTAAAGAGACATGTCTGGAGGTATCAGTTAAAGAGACATGTCTGGAGGTATCAGTTAAAGAGACACGTCTGGAGGTATCAGGTTCAGTTAAGAGACATGTCTGGAGGTATCAGTTAAAGAGACATGTCTGGAGGTATCAGTTAAAGAGACATGTCTGGAGGTATCAGTTAAAGAGACATGTCTGGAGGTATCAGTTAAAGAGACATGTCTGGAGGTATCAGTTATAGAGACATGTCTGGAGGTATCAGTTAAAGAGACATGTCTGGAGGTATCAGTTAAAGAGACATGTCTGGAGGTATCAGTTAAAGAGACATGTCTGGAGGTATCAGTTATGTAACTGTAGGATCAGAAACATGTAAAATGTCTTTCTTGTTTCCTTCACCTCTCCATGTACTGTTCATTATTCTTCCGTAACTCCTTAATTCGTTAGATGAATTTTTCCAATTCCCATGGCTTTATTTATCAACCACTTAACTGGTTCAAGAGTAATAAGGCACTAGTGATTTTTTAAAAACAATTTACTTTTCCATAATATGAAACAGCTAAATGATTAGTGCATATCAAAGCCCAAATAGATAGCTGGTCTTCACCAATTTCCTCTCACAATTACCATGCAGGATGGCCTGGAGAGAACAAGCCAGTATGGAATCTAAAATATTGGAATGCAGGGGATGTGGGCATATTTCTGAATACGCAATTACCACTAATCATTACACCTCCAGAATGATCCTGCTTCTCCCCCACACTGGTGGGGGACCTACGCAGGGAGTGATGTATTATGGACTCATGTTAGCTGCACACTCAATGACTTTATTTGTTGACCAAAAAACGAGTCACTATTATCAGGCTTTTATGTTCTGTAATGTTTACGTTTGGGATTCTGATTGGAAATGTGTTTGTGTCACTGATTCTAAAGGGTGGACTATGCCTGTTGTGTTGCATAATGTCAGCAGTGTTGTAGTGAGTGATGACATCAGCGTTCGCTTTTTTTGTAACCCTAACCCTTTGTTATGAGAGAATCTCCACACTGTAATGATGAGAGAATCTCCACACTGTAACGATGAGAGAATCTCCACACTGTAACGATGAGCGATTCTCCATACTGTAACGATGATAGAATCTCCATACTGTAACGATGATAGAATCTCCATACTGTAACGATGAGAGAATCTCCATACTGTAACGATGAGAGAATCTCCATACTGTAATGATGAGAGAATCTCCACACTGTAACGATGAGAGAATCCCCACACTGTAACGATGAGAGATTCTCCATACTGTAACGATGAGAGATTCTCCATACTGTAACGATGAGAGAATCTCCATACTGTAATGATGAGAGAATCGCCATACTGTAACGATGAGAGAATCTCCAAACTGTAACGATGAGAGATTAACGATGAGGGCGAGATCAACAACTTTCAGGACCAGGGACATGTACTAGCCTGTGGCGACCTAAATGGCAGAACTGGACAAGAACCTGACACCCTCAGGACACAGGGGGACAAACACAAAAGTGGAGACAAGTTTGACCCCAATAACTACCGTGGGATATGCATTAAAAGCAACCGTGGGAAAATCCTCTGCATTATCATTAACAGCAGACTCATACATTTCCTCAGTGAAAACAATGTACTGAGCAAATCTCAAATGAACTTTTTTCCAAATGACTGTACACAAGGTAGTGTAGGGTAAGGTAGGTTAGACTTAGACTTCTCTCTACCCTATCTTACACTACAATACCTTACCTCTACCCTACCCTACACTACACTACCCTACCCTACCCTACCCTACCCTACCCTACCCTACCCTACCCTACCCTACCCTACTCTACCCTTCAACCTTCTCTCTTCCCTACCTTACACTACAATACCTTACCTCTACCCTACCCTACCCTACCCTACCCTACCCTGCCCTTCAACCTTCTCTCTTCCCTATCTTACACTACAATACCTTACCTCTACCCTACCCTACCCTACCCTACCCTACCCTACCCTTCAACCTTCTCTCTTCCCTAACTTACACTACAATACCTTACCTCTACCCTACCCTACCCTACATTATACCCTATACCCGACCCTCTAACCTACCCTACCCTACATTACTCTAACCTATACTTCCCTCTACCCTACCTTACACTACAATACCTTACCTCTACCCTCCCCTACATTACTCTAACCTACACTTCAACCTTCCCTCTTCCCTACCTTACACTACAATACCTTACCTCTACCCTACACTACCCTACCCTAATCTACCCTATACTCTATACCCAACCCTACCCTATACCCGACCCTCAACCCTACCCTACTCTATACCCTATACCCGACCCTCTACCCTACCCTACCCTACATTATACCCTATACCCAACCCTCTACCCTACCCTACCCTACCCTATACCCTATACCCGACCCTCTACCCTACCCTACCCTATACTCTATACCCTCCCTACCCTACATTACTCTAACCAACACTTCCCACAACCTTCCCTCTTCCCTACCTTACACTACTATACCTTACCTCTACCCTACCCTAACCTATACCCCATACCCGACCCTCTACCCTACCCTACCCTACCCAACCCTCCCCTTCATTACTCTAACCTACCCTTCAACTTTCCCTCTTCCCTACCTTACACTACAATTCCTTACCTCTACCCTACCCAACCCTACCCTACCCTACCCTATACTCTATACCCGACCCCACCCTACCCTATACCCTACCCTACCTTACACTACAATTCCTTACCTCTACCCTACCCTACCCTACCCCACCCTACCCTATACCCTACTCTACCTTACACTACAATTCCTTACCTCTACCCTACCCTACCCTACACCACCCTACCCTATACTCTATACCCGACCCCACCCTACCCTATACCCTACCCTACCTTACACTACAATTCCTTACCTCTACCCAACCCTACCCTACCCTACCCGACCCCACCCTACCCTACCCTATACCCTACCCTACCTTACACTACAATTCCTTACCTCTACCCTACCCTACCCTACCCCAGCCTACCCTATACCCTACCCTACGTTACACTACAATTCCTTACCTCTACCCTACCCTACCCTACCCCACCCTACCCTATACCCTACCCTACACTACAATTCCTTACCTCTACCATACCCTACCCTACCCTACCCAACCCTACCCTATACCCTACCCTACCCTTCAACCTTTCCTCTACCCAACCCTCCCCTTCATTACTCTAACCTACACTTCAACCTTCCCTCTTCCCTACCTCACACTA